>NC_139714.1:34654649-34750406 GCF_964188405.1 Protomyctophum parallelum
CATTTCTTACTGCTATAGGCAAATATAGCGTACTTTTTACACTGATTTTGACAGGTTTAGTGCTTTGCAGGTTTAGATTAATAACTTGATCAATTATCAAAAAGATATTCAAACTATTTCATAGATGATGTGTGAATGAGGCCTTAGAATCTCCATGGAGTCAATTGTCTTTGCAATGTAGTGTAAATAAGCCTAACTACAGAGTATAACTACGTATAACTACAGATCATACATTTACTTAAGCATATTACTGTCCACCACTGTGTAGTTGTACAGTATATGATATCACAGAATACATTCTAAAGCGTGGAGGAACACTGCACCGCTGTTTTACACAAATAAAATAAACCGACCACACAATTAGGTCGGAGATCGTATGGGCTTCCTCTTCCTTGAATAAACAAAGGAGGGTAACAGAGCAGAGTAACGGGTATAATTACCCACAAGTTCTTTCTTCAAAGTTTACATGGTGGTGAGGGAAAAGTTTCCCAGTCGTTTCCAACGTTGTGTTTTTTTTTCCTCTGGAAAACAAGATTGCGGCCTTAAATCTGTGACTGTAATATAATAAAGAGATTGCTTACAAATGGGTTGAATTGGCTCACGCACACTGACACCCACATGCTTCAACTAACAAGCCTGTGGACATATTGTATAGTTATAATTGCACACTGAAGACTATATGAACCAAACATAACCCCATTAAACATGGATAGGCCTACAACCATGCACTTTAACCGCAGCATTTGCCAAAAACAGCAGATCTACAAACTCACAGTGTTTTGTGGTGTAGATTGCACCAAGTACAGTGCAACTCAGGTCCATTTGACTTATAGAATAGAGGGTGTAAGTGACTGACTGCTGTATGCTCCATTTATGATGCAACAGCTATATTAATAGGCCTATATTAATATATAATATGTTTATTGCTTTGAAAACAACATTCGATACGCTTTCTGTTTTACTGTACATGGATTGGATTCGGCCATCAGATTGTTTTAGCACCCATTGCTTAATGAAATTACCTTCATCTAAAAATGGTCAACGATAAATGACTAAAGTCAGAGTCGTTTTTCCACTGTGGGCCATGCGGCTTAAAGGCTATATGTCACTATAGGCTATACGTAAAAAGAAAAATGATTAAATATGATTAAAAAAATTATGCGATCTGAAAATGCAGATCAGGCCACAAAAGCTAAACAGAGCGTACAGTGTTGATACTGTGTACACTAAACACAGGGTAATCCAAGAAGTACTCATTATCATTATATTTGACTAATAATAGTAACAATACCAACAATACTTACTTAAAGTCCTACAGTCAGAATCGTACTTCATCATCATTTTGTAGATTTGCGCATGCATTAGCCTGTAAATCTTCTATATCTAAAGTATAATATAGGGCTTAATAAGGGCTTTATAAGTGGATAATGATCAACTATTGTCCAACTAGACCTGTGCCTGTCGGCCACTGGCCTACTTGGTAACGCAATACCACTGTGTCACTTTTGTGCCCATATATGGAGATCTCTGTATCTGTCTTTCTCCCTTTGTCTGAAGAGTGCAAACTGACTGTGAAAAGTGGATTTCAGGTGTGGGGTTGCCATGGCAATCATTGGCTGATTGGCTGGAATTCTACAGGTGAGGGGACTTGGGTCCACTGGCAGAGCCTGCAGAGCCTTTTTTCGTGGTTGTGTACAACCGTGTATCCGACTGACTCGAGGCCAAGCACTGCACTCCGTATGGTGGTGTGGAACACGTGTTTGAAATTTGAAGTCGGTGGGGCGAAGGGTTCTCGAGCTATGTACACGTGCACGTACACACAGATACGTGATGCATTTATTATAGTAAGATAACTGTAGTAACTCAAGCTGTCAAATAACTGAGGAGTAAGAAGTGCAATATTTGCCTCTAAGATGTAATGTATATCAAATGTCGAAAAGGTGTAAACCTACTCAAGTACCCTGCGGTAAACTATGAGCAGAAAGATGGGCGATACAGCGGGATCTGACTTGTGACACGGCGAGCAGAGAACAGATCACAGCATATACTGTATAGTATATTTCCGAACTAATCCTCTGATTTGGTGAGATGAGATAAAGTATGCTCTTAGGATGCCACTAAAAGGCTGGCGCATCGCTCCGGTTAGCATATTATCGTCTCGCATGCTAGTTGGGGACCCGATTGAGCGACGGACAGGATGCGCTCTTACTTCCGGTTTTAAAATGTCCGACGAAGGACCCGCAAGTTCATTTTGTAGTTTTTCCCTGGCAGTCTACGGTAAGGTGCCCGAAAACATGTCGGCAGGAAATGTGTTTAAGCTTTACTGTCACACAAATGCATCTTCTCTCGTCTTTCCATGTGCCGTTAAATCACTCACTGTCACTAGTGACTACAAAGGGGCTTCAGTGCGGGGTGTGAGTCCCCAGCGGTCTCTCTGCGTATCTGTTACTGATCTGCGTGTTATCTGCATCCTGTCACTCTGATCACCTCTGACCTGCCATGAGGACAAAATGACAGATGTGATCACATACAGCTGTGTGTGTGTGTGTGTGTGTGTGTGTGTGTGTGTGTGTGTGTGTGTGTGTGTGTGTGTGTGTGTGTGTGTGTGTGTGTGTGTGTGTGTGTGCGTGCGTGCGCGTGTGTGCGCATGGGTTGCACATGGGCCTCTATTATAGTGCTATTAGAGTGCTACAGGTTGCGGCCCTACTGTAAATCCAAGAAGTACATTTGCGATTTGTTCCCTCGCCAGATTTTCAGTGTTTCATTTTCACCGGATTTAAAATCTTATCGCACTGATCAGAGCAATACATGGTCAGTTGGTCACCAAGTTATGGTTACTTGAAGTGTTAAACGCTGCTGTAACAGCTGCCATGAGCAATGTAGGGTAGGACACAGTGAGCTGAGTTGTACGAGGCGGCCCCTAGTATGACTATTGTCATGACCCGTGATCAGATTGGATCGCACTGCCAAGTTCGGTGCGGATTGGAGCAACAGTGGCCTCAACAATGGCATGGCGGGGTGTGGCCCCTGGCTGGTGTACACTATTATCTATACAGTATATACAGAAGGGGGGGGGACCTTTTTAATGCCCCCGTGCATTACAAGATTTTGTTTTCTATTTCTGGAGCTCATTTTCCAAAACCCAATGCAAACATTCCATTGGAAATCTGCGGTGGGATTGGAGTAATGGCAGGAGTAACTTCCAGGTTGGCCTAGATGTCATCCCTGTATAGCACTTTACTGTATTATGCCTGCATTATTGCGATGTTCTATACAGTTTGTACTGTGCACTGTGTGCTTGACTGACGGTTAAAAAGAAACCCTGTTGGAACATTAGTCACGTAACGTTTACCTTGCTCGACCTGAGCAGAGCAGGTCGACGTGTCACTAGTGAAGTGAACCTAATCAGTAGACTGCTACCGGGAGCGTTTACGAGGTGAGAACACCTTCTATTCTAATCAAAGGCACCCACGGGCACTGCAGAGCCTGCCATCACCGCCAGGCCCAGGTCATAAACACTCATGCAGCAACTTGACAGACACATGCACACAGGCGTACAGGCAGGCACTTGAGAAGCCCTAATGGCTCATCGATGCCGTGCCATGCGAAGTCAAAACTCACAACACAGACGGTAAACGCAGCACGACAGCAGCATCGCCTGGGGAGCTGAATCGGCGAATCCGGCGGTCCGTGAATAGATCTTTCACGAGGAAAAGTCACACCTGTGAACTGAGTGATGCAACTCCCCTCTCCCCCCCCCCCCTCCTCTCCTCTCCTCTCTCTCTCGCTCTCTCTCTCTCATTAGCAGGCAACAGTGCAGCACTAATACTATGTCTCTCTCTCTGTTTCTGGCACAACAGCGCCCCTACTGGTACTCATAGTCATACTGGTGCTCATGGCCACATAGGTGGCAGCGGTGGGCGAACGGTTTGCGGAGCGGTCTTGATATCGGAAGGTCACTAGTTCGTATCCCCGGACCGGCACGTTAAAATTACCACCGCTGAAGTGCCCTTGAGCAAGGCATTGAACCCCTACCATGAAATGTTCTATGAGCAGGGCCTGGCTGTAAACAAGTTATTGAGCTTAGTCCAGTTACCCTGGGTAAACATGGTAACTTTGCTTTGCTTAGGTAGGTGAACACGGACATTGCTGTTCCTTGGAGTGGTTGCACCACTCAAAAATAGCACAGCCGATCTACAAGCTACAATGCAACGTGTTGTGAGCTTGTATTGACAAGCTATTTTTGCAACATTATAGTGTGCTCCACAATTTTGCAAATTAGCTGTGATCTTGGACTAAATGTTAGACTATAGCTTCAAATAGATAAGGCTGTACGTGATATTTTCAAAAAGTTAAAGCTTACAACAACCAGCTCTATAGATCAAATGTGACCAAATTAATTGAGTGAGTTTTGAAATGTGTGCATCTTATCGGTGTTGCTGTTTCTGCCTGCGGATTGTTGTCATTTCTACAACAGCCCAGCTGGTGCCAGCACGCCCGCAGCGTGGGCTGGGCGCTGGATGTCTTTACACTCCATAAAAATAACAGGTGTTTGGCCTGGATGGGCGTGGTTAGCAGTGCACGCTTCTGTGGACCATTTTGACATGAAATGTTGGCACTTAAAGTGAGGCAGGACACGCCAACAGAAATGGTGTGATTTCCCCCGCTGTCGACTCACCATCTGAGTTGCATAATATAGTCTATTTTGAAATTGCACATTGTCGCATGTTGGGCATGAAACCTTGTATCTTCTCCATATTTCAAGTTTTTAAAAGTTGATTCTCTCCTTCCCAAGGGGGGAGGAAATCCCCTTAATTGGGCGTCAGTTCAGGCTGCTACACACGCACTGTGTGCACAGACTCCAGAGTCCAGTAGTCCACACACACATTCATGGACGCGTCGCTTCATGGACACACGTGCGCACACACCCTGCTCCATCGCTATCATCCCACTTTCTGTTAGAGAGCCTGCTTGGGAAGAAAAACGTCCCATGTTCGAGGTGTCCTTGAGCAAGGCACTTAGGCACTTAAACCCTAACTGCTCTCATGGGTGAAGTTATTTCCCCAGTGGGAGGAAACCGGTCTAATTATTAATTTATTAGATTCATTGCTCAAATGCACAAAATCTGTGTTTGGACAACAGATTATAGCCATGGATGACACAGAGACAGACCCTCTTCGAGTTAGCTTGGGACTATAGGAGCCATGCCGTTAAAAGCTATAATTCTATGATGTTTATGAAAGGCTTGGTGTGAACTAATATAACTAATATATCTTACATTACATGTTTTACATCCGCTGCTTGCCATCTGGAGATGCAGGCATAGGCACTCAGGCAACTGATTTCTGCATTTCCCCCAAAAAGTCTGACAGGTTTATAGACTCCGGATATCTACTTAACAAGCCTCACACCGCCAACACCACCACTATGGCCACCCAGCTCTATCCCAACAACAGTGTCCCCGTTGAGCCCGCCATACACATGCTTTTTTCGGGGCGAGGGAGAGACCAGGAAAACAAGGGAACGTCCTACAGCCGCCTGGATGAATTGCGGCTCAGTAATTCTCCTTCACGGCGCCCGCGGGACCCATTCGTTTTCGCATATGGCGAGCCGGATCACCCGGATGGGACGTTTTTATGGGGCGGAGTGTTTCGGGATTCTGTGAGAGGCGAGGGAGTACAATTTGTTTTAAATGGATCATGGATGTGGTGTGTGACACAGAGAGAGAGAGAGAGAGAGAGACATAGAGAATTAAGGTAGATAACGAGAGAGTTGGAGAGGAAGAAAATGAGAAAGTGATGTAGTAATGGGACAAAGGTGAGAAAAGGCCACACACACACACACACACACACACACACACACACACACATCCTGTACATAGCCGCTGCCTACTCACACATGCATACAAATGCATCTATAGCCACGCAGCGGTGGCCGCGGTGGCCGAACGGTTTGCGGAGCCGTCTTGATATCGGAAGGATCGCTAGTTCGTATCCCCGGACCGGCACGTTAAAATGACCACCGTTGAAGTGCCCTTGGACAAGGCATTGAACCTCTACCATGAAATGTTCTATGAGCAGGGCCTGGCTGTAAACAAGTTCTTGAGCTTAGTCCAGTTACCCTGGGTAAACATGGTAACTTTCCTTTCCTTTACGCATCTAAATAACACATTTCAATCGTTGTGGGTGGGCGGGCATGTGCGTAAAATGAACACGAGCGTGGCACTTTCACAGTAGCCTACAGCAATTCATGTTGATTTGCCACATCTCGTGTTCAGTTTTTTTTTACTTTGACCCAATGACCCCTCTCTCAAATGGAACTATGGTTTTGTGCTGCTGCTGCTGCTGTAGTGATCACTGGACAAAATCAATTGTGATAATAGTGATAATGAACGGTGAGCATTTCTTGGTTTAGAAATAAGCCCATGCAGACAGGGTGATCGTGTACTGTTAGCTGTGTTTTTGTTTATGTGGCTGCCATGTTGAATACGGCAACAACCAATCACTGAGGATTGATACTTGATTGGTTAATGCAGATGCTGTCTGTAGTGGTCTGTAAGCAGTTCGTATTAAAAATAACAGTATTTGAGTCAAATTATGTACTTTTCACCCTACTACAAGCAAGAAACTAAACAAAAAACAGAAAAGCGGGGTGCATACTGCCATTATCCCTAACTATCAGTTGGGGATTTCCAACCCACAAAACACTCATACTACACAAATGAATGATGGCACAAATCAACATGACACATTAATCCGCATAACAGATTCCCCAGAAATACATTTTTCTATAAGCCATATATCCAAAATTAGATGGTTAAACTGACCAACCAATTTGAAGCTATGATTCCCTGCTTTCATATGACATGAAAAAATGTAAATTAATAATAATCCAATGACTTACTGTTTGTCAGGTTTGGTCACATCGTCCCGGGATATTAGTGGGTGTTGGAGATTCTCCAGTTCGTCCCTCGGGTGAGTTTATAATTTGAATTTGAAGAACATGTTGTTTGAAATGTGTTCTGCTGCTGCATTGAGTTGATTTATCCATTTATGTGTGCAGTGTGTTTTGGTGTGACGGCCCTGCCCCCTCTGCCTCACTGTAGGCTAGCCGGCAGCCTCTGTGATGGCAGAGTGGAGCAGGCCGTCAGGCCAATTGTGCTCACCTGAGGTGGGCGGAGCTTAGGGCAGTATATAGGGAGCTCTCCTGGCTGAGCTCAGTCTCTCTCTGTCGTCCAGGACCTGCCTCCTGGCTCAAGGGCCTAACCAACCTTTTGTCTAAGTTATGTTTTGCACCCTTAAATACAACATGCACACATCACTCTCCGAACATCCACACACTGCAGACATTACTGATAACTGATATCCTCACATCCCACACTTCATTACTTTGCAATTCTTTAATTACTTTAATATAATTATCATTTAAAACGTTTATACTCATGTGTGGACTCCCTGTTTTTGCCATGCATTCCCTAGTGCATGACATTTGGTGTGACACCCCATGATGGACTCTCATTGAGTCATTCTTCCCGTCGTATTTGAGTTGGTTTGTGTTTATGGGTTGCTGCCCGCCACAATGAAGAGAGCAATTCCCTATAAAAACTGATGTCATGGCTCTTTGAACCAGCAAACCGCCACTCTGTATAATACATTCCCAATAACAAATACTAACACGAAGCCCGTCAGAACCGTAGGTAACCATATAGGATTAAATGAATCGTCTACTGCCAGAACCGTAGCCTATGTTATTTTCCAGGGTTTATATTCTTTAATCGATGTTTTGATCCGATCGAATTGTTATAGCTGCCATCCGTTAGCGTAACAGTCAAAGTGGGACAGTGGCCACGGCCATTTTGACTGGCACTCTATGGGCTGCTTTCAAAGGCCTGTATATCTCCAAATCTGCGCAATGGTGAAAACAAGGTTTTTCACCCATTCTGAACGGGCACCCATTTTGGTGTCGGCATCATGTTATGCTTTAGCTATTGAAAAATAGCAGATCTACAAGCTCATATCGCGCCACCGAGTGGCGCGATACGAGCTTGTAGGTCTGCTATTTTTTGAAAAATCGAAGAGCGACTGAAATTTTTAGAATCTGATCTCAGGTCAGAATGGGTTCATTAGACCAGTGTGTGTCCGTCGGAAACCTCGTATGAATCTGATCTCAGGTCAGAATGGGTTCAATGGCCGACAGCAGGCGCTACTACGGGTTTTTCCAACTCCGACCGAGAGAACAACAACTGGTCAAGACACCACACACAGCATTGTGTCATTGTAACATCCTGTTACGGATATTTGGCTCTTCAAAATAAGGGTTACGCGTGATAAAACCTTGGCAATGTGCAATAGATAGAAGGGTTCCCCAATAGGCGGCCCGCGGGCCATTTGCGGCCCACAGAGCGCCCCCTTGTGGCCCAAGAAAGATTTTTTTTTTTTTTTTTTTTTTTTTTAAGGGTCCCAGATATAAATGGCATTAAATGGGGGTCAGTAGCCTATGCATGTCAAACTGGGCATCCTTTTCAAATGGGGTCTTGCCCTGAAAATGAATTTTCAGGGCAAGACCTCAACCTCGCGCGTGCAGACTCGGCCCCCAGCCTGGTACGCTATAGTCAAAATATGGCCCTTGAGGAAAATTAATTGGGGAACCCTGAGATAGATGAATGAATGGCCAGACACAATAATAGAACTGCAAGATTCCGCCTGTAGTTTTGATGGTGTGTGCCACTGAGCAGGTGAGGATGTGTGAACAAATGTTTAATTGATAAACACATTCAGACATTTTACAGTCACAGAACCGTGTACACTTTCATTTCTAATAAGTTTATATGTCTGTGAAAGGGCATAGCAATGGCAGCCATTTTGTGGTGCCACAAATGAGAGATTTCTGAAAATGTTTTATATAAGTTATTTTAAGCCTGGAACCTATAGCCATTCAGGCTCCTGCACGGTGAATCATGTATGTATAACAATTTGGTGGTCAAAGGTCATGGTGACCCCACGTCCGTCCTAATCTCATCAACGCAACGTCTGCAGGAACGTCTGGAGGGAATTCAATTCCGTTCCACTTGGACTCGAGAATGAATAGATTAGAATGTGCTGTTCCAAGGTCAAGGTCGATGTGACCTCACACAACATGGTTCATGCTTGTTCACATCACATCATAATGAGTTGTCATCATGAACGAGGATGCAGTGAATACATTGTCTCTGGTAAAAAAAAAACCTCTTCAAAATAATCACTGGTGGACAAAGTACTCAAGACCAGTACCAGAGTCAAAGTATGCACATGGTCATTTTATTAGTCAAATTTGTAATTGAGTATAAGTCATGGAGTATTATGCTTTAACCAAATGAGTATTCAAAAGTGCAAATTACAAAGTACCTTTTTTTCTGTATTGAAGTTTCTTCCAGAAAAATAAATAAATGCATAATAGCAGATCTACAAGCTCACAATACGTTGTGTCACAACGTATGATGAGATTGCACTGTACAGGCTATTATGGCTATAGTAGGCTACGTTGAAGTGGTCCTTATAATGTAGTGGAGTCAAAACGCCAATATTATCTTGTCTTTGAAATGTAGTTGAGTGAAAGTAAAATATAAACCACAAATACAGATATTCAAAATGATTTTGCTTAACCCATTTTGGGCGGGAATGCCTTTTGGTCTTTCAAGCATTCTGTTATACTTTAGCTATTGAAAAATAGCAGATCTACAAGTTCATAGCGCGCCCTATGAACTTGTATAGGTCTGCTATTTTTGAAAAGGTATATATTCTTTCAGAGCCAATTTTTTTTTTTTCGACGTCAGGCCTACATTTTAAGTAGGCCTACAGTACTCAAGTAAATGTAGGCCTACTTTGTTACTGTCCACCACTGATGACTATCATCATGAATGATGATGCCAGTGACGAAGACATTGTTTCTGGTGGGGAGTAAAGGATGCAAAGACCTCTTCCCAATTGTATAGGGCTACAATGACTTTGTGAGGGCTGGGGCCACGCTGAACACTCAGCTGCTTCTCCCTCATTCTCTAAATGTATTTAAGATTAAGAAAGACCATCATTTCCCCAGTTTGACACGCATTATGCTACGGACCCCCGATTTAATAGCATTTCTATCTCTGGTATACCCCAATTTATATTGGGGTACCATTTGGTTTCTAACTGTTTCTAATTGAGCTAGGTAGGTACACCCTGGAACTCCCTCAAGTACCCCCAGGGGTTCCCGGACCCCACTTTGGGAACCCATGCTTTAAAACACACATTAAAGCTGATGAATGCGTTCTCTCTCCTGATTGGATGAAATTGGCAACCCACCTGAAAACGTTGAAAAGAGAGAAGAGGGTCATGGTTCATGGTTCCTTGACTTGATCTATCTGTGACTAGGAATCAACTTTGAACGCACTGCCCCCTGCTGGGAACTGTAACACAGGTCACACTGTGAAACGGACAAAGGTTTGAACTTGGTCTGAATAACGAATAAGGGTCTCTATAAACTTTTCAAACTTGTCAAAATGTGTTCTTTCAAAAGTGGAGTAAGTGATTGTCTGTTAAAATAAGTGTTGGTTACTTGGTTAGTTACTGTATGGAGTGTTTTCTTCAGTAACAGTGTCGGGTCTCCCCATCACATCATACAGAAATTTTTATTTCAGGTCAGGATACCGATTTCAACAAATCAGGTGTGAGAAGTGAAAATTCGCATTCGATTTGATGACACAAAGAAATGAGCAGACAAAATTGGATATGGAAGAAAACTGTTGTTTTATATAATATTATAATGTTCATATAGGGCACCATTTGTCTACTCACTCTCAGACAGTTCAGACACCTGCCTACCAGTGAGTGACATCATCCATAGGCAGGTTTGGTCATTTCAATTCAAACAAGATTTCATTATACTTTTAATTTATTTTGTATGAATGCAAGAACAAAGACTTCTGTTTCAGCGTGCTAACCGTCCAGGAAGAGAGAAGTTTCTACTAGCATGGATCCCCCCCATTGATGATGTCACTGGCAGTACTGTAGGTACATATATACTGTAGGTTTCTGAACTGTCACACAGCCCACTTTAAGACACAGAGCGAGCAGACGGAAATGGTTCCATCTAATGGATGATAAGCATTATTAACCCATTCTGACCTGAGATCAGATTCATACGAGGTTTCCACTAGGACACACACTGGTCTGATGAACCCATTCTGACCTGAGATCAGATTAAAAAAATGTCAGTCGTTCTTCGATTTTTTTCAAAAATAGCAGACCTACAAGCTCGTATCGCGCCACTCGGTGGCGCGATATGAGCTTGTAGATCTGCTATTTTTCAATAGCTAAAGCATAGCCTGACCTAAGCAGAGACATTTCTGGCCTAGATGGGAGGGTCGCGCCTCAGAAATGCGCGCACCCTGATTGGATCTCATCGATCTGTCCGTCACCCCCGGCCCCTCCTCTCCCCCCTAGTGCAGCGCTACGTCACATCATTTAGAGCGACGCCCACCCGGAAGGGTTGACTCCCACTTTTAGACTGGTTCAGCCCACGGCTTTTTCCAGGCTTTCATCTTTCGCGCAGACGAAATGAAAGCCTGGGTATCGAGGCTAGCTAAAGCATAACATGATGCCGACACCAAAACGGGTGCACGTTCAGAATGGGTTAAGGAGGACCGATTACAAGAAGATAAGGTTGGAAATGGGCACCTTGTGGGAGTTAGTTATGATTTTGTGCAACATGTTTACAATGTTGGACAACCTCCCCACAGACATAGCCTGGAAAGCAGACTGGCCATGCCAGCTATAGCCTCCAAGCCCCCCTGTGATCTTCTGGCCCAGAGAAAGAGGCTTTAAAGTAGGGGTATATTGTATCGTCCTCCCAACAATATCGCCATATAGCGAATATCGTGATATTGATTTATTTTGTACTAGTCGTAGTACCCATTGTTGTGGACAGACAAGTCGTGGTGTGGACAAGTTGCAACGTTGCTGTCACTGTTTGGAGGAGGCAAGATTCATATACTTATTGGAAAGCGAAATGGAAAGTTTGTGACAAAGAAAATCTTTTGGAATTTTGGAATAAATACATAATTCCAGATTTTTGCCTTTAATGGTTTTCAATTACAGATATCGTGATATATCGTTTATGAAACCTCTTGCAATATATTGAATATCGCAACAGCGCAATATATCGTGATATTATCATTACAGAGGGCCCAATATCGCCACAGATATTGTATCGTGAGGTACCCATATCGTCCCACCCCTACTTTAAAGTATTTCAATTGGTCAACCAAATGAGTTATTGATATAATCGTTGTCGAGCGCACCTCTTACTGTATCTCCATAATTCTAACCTTTTGTGTATTTTCGTAAATTAACGCACCTACTTGATCATACTACAGCACCACACAAAAGCATCAAGAGTATCGCAGATCTGCAGATTTTACTTTTGAGACAAATATGTCAATCTGTCTAAATGTAGTTGGTGCACTTTGGGTTAGGGTTGTGTGGTTGGGGTGAGGTGAGGTGAGGCTAGGGACAAACAGTACAGTACAGCACAGTAGTACAATAGGCCTAACCGGTATATGCAAGCAGCTGGGATGTGTGAGCAATGCATATCTCTCTGGTAATCAATAACCGCAGAGCAAACATGGAAATCGAACACGGACTCACATGCGCACATGCTCTCGCACAGATACAGACAGAGAGATTATGCATGCATGTTTCTCTTTACCTGGCCCGACCTCCGCTTTCTCAGGTGCTGCGGACCCTATGACCCCGCACAGAGTTTTTCCTTTTTAGAGCGAGGGAGGGGGAGAGAGCAGTGGTGGGAAAAGTAATACTAAATACTGCAATGCAGAAATACTCTGGAATTAAAAAAATACTTGAGTAAAAGTACAAAAGTATTCGTATCAAAATGTACTTAAAGTAGCAAAAGTAGGAAGTAGGCCTAATCATTATACAGAATTTCACAAGTTTCACAAGTTTTCAAATGTATAAAATGTTGTAAAAAGAATCATTTGAAAATAGCAGAACTGCAAGCTCACAAACTAAGCCCTCGCCACTCGCCCTACACACCGTCTCTATTATTCATATATCTATGCTCAAACCAAGTGGAAGTACAAAAAGAGGGATTCACTCCATATGGCCTCTCCCACCAGACAGAACCAAATAATAGGTGATCTACAATCAATGTAGGTGATGATCTCTTTTCCCTTTAAAAAAAGGCATTAGGTAGCCTACATTTCAATTAATTTAGGCTTGTAGATCTTGCTCTTTCAAAGTCTTGTCAAAGTACAGTATCCCTCTGTGAGACAAAAACCCGACAAGGATTTGGTTTGGCCCAAATTGGTCCCAATCAGTGGTTTCAGGTGTGCTTCCTGACATGGTCCTGGAATCCATTTTGATTGTTTGATTCTTGAGCAGAGGTACGGTGAGAGAGCTGATTGTGATTTGTTTGTTTCTTTTCACTTTGTTTATTTCAAATCAAAAGTTTGTACAATAATGGTACTTTAAAGGCTTCCTCCAGTAAACCCACAGATACAAAGGAAAATATAAATAAATAAATGGTTCAATAAAAATAAGAATAAAAAGCAGACAGATACAGACAGACAAAACAAAACAGTGGGCGGCGCTAGGGGGGTCTTGGAGGTTTTTTTTAGCACCTCCAATAAGGCACCCCACTAGCACCCCCAAGAAATGCTCAACCAAAAGAATGGACCTGCCATGTAATTGTTTAGTCTTTCAAATACTTCATTAAGTTCACTCTCTCTCATTTAATCCTGCTGCATTATTAGCTGTGCATTATTGCTTGCTTGTTAGCTATGGTGCGAAAAACATTACTGTGTTTTTTGGCCGGAGAAAAGGGTCATTAAGGGATAAAACGGCAAAATAATAAAATAAAAATCAGCGCGCACGTGCATGGGACATAGCACCTCCATTAATAGTCAAGTTCCCTTCCAGCATGCACCCTCAGTAAAATAATGTTCTGGAGCCGCCACTGTCTGCATGACAGCACAGCACCCGGCCTGGTCACATGACAGCACAGCACCCGGCCTGCTCACAGCACAGCACCCGGCCTGGTCCCAGCACAGCACCCGGCCTGGTCACAGCACAGCACCCGGCCTGGTCACAGCACAGCACCCGGCCTGGTCACAGCACAGCACCCGGCCTGGTCACAGCAAACCTTCAAATCAACGTTCCAGCAGACTGTTGTTTTCTGAAGTGCAAACGAGCGCTCAATGTTAGAAGCCCTGCAGCTGCACGGGGTTTCCTGGTCATGAATCCACGGGTCCGCCTGCAGTTCACGCTCTAACCACTAGGGCTGAGTGCTTCAACACTGGGGGCTTGCTCTGTACCCCTCCCTCCCTCCCCTCCCTCCCTCTCCCCTCACTCTTTCTCCCTCCCCCACCTTTCTCTCACTCCCTCTGCTTCTTTACATCTAGCTGCGTTCACACAGACAGATGTAAAGAAGCAGTCTACCATTCATTGTCAATGGAAGCCAACAACATGAAGATGCAAAGATGTGTTTGTAGCTGCTGCAAAAGCTACAAACCTACAAAAACATTGAGCTGGTTTCAACTTAAGATTCAAAGATACAAAGCTACAAATAGGCTGTGTAGCTTTGTATCTTTTGCATCTGCCTGTGTGAACGCAGCATATCTGTCTCTGAATCTTTGTATTTTGTCTTATGACTGCATTTTTCCGCCTACAGTGTATACTATAGTATAGTTTGTGAATTCTATACTTGACTGTGTCGGCTCCTACCATATACACATCTATATTTGGCTTTGCAAACCGGCGTTATCAACAGTGCATTCTCGCTAGGGAACAAATCATTGACTTCTTTTGCATATGTTTCACCACGACAGACCCTCCATGACCGAGCCTGCTCCTGATCGCAATGCCACGCCAATCTCTTTAAAGGCAAATGCAGCTTCAAGCAGAATAAAAAAATGACAAGCCCTCTTTCCTTCCCGTTCCTCTCTGCTTCCCCTCCGCCCTGAACAACCTGTTAACCTGTGATTTGTTGTTGCAGCTGGGACGGTCAAGAGAGTGGCACAGAGGAAAGGCATCGAGGAGGGACATGGCCAGTGGTATGGACAAAGTACCCAACCCCATTACACACAGTATGGTATGGACAAAGTACCCAACCCCATTACACACAGTATGGTATGGACAAAGTACCCAACCCCATTACACACAGTATGGTATGGACAAAGTACCCAACCCCATTACACACAGTATGGTATGGACAAAGTACCCAACCCCATTACACACAGTACTCCAGCATGTGAGTCAAAATACACATTATGTTACGCATATGCTTTTCAGAAATACTTGAGTACATTGTCTGTTTATTAATATCAGTGCATTGCTGTATTAACATGTAGAAACCCACATGTAGTGTAAAATCACACCCGTGTGAAGTGAGCGGTGTGGGGGTCCCCGGGTGGGGGGGGTTCTAGACCCACAGGAACGCACTCAGGGTGCCGGTCCGATTCCGGCGAGCCGCCCTGCGTCCGAAACGGTTGAGAAATGACAGAGTTACCGTGTGTACCCTCTACTGTACTGTCACTGTACTGAACTGGCACACCCCAAATCACATATATATGTTTTTTTTTTTTTTTTTAAGATATTTTTTTGCGGCTTACGCCTTTTATTGATTTTTTAAGGGACAGATAGTAGGCTGACAGGAAACGGGAGAGAGATGGGGGGATGACATGCGGTAAAGGCCGTGTCGGGTTCGGGAGTCGAACCCGCGGCACACCGCGACTGGATCACCAGTCCGGTGCCCAGACCGTTACGCTACGGCCTGGGCCCACATATATATGTTTAATACGTGCGTGTGTGTTAGTGTGTGTGTGTGTGTGTGTGTTAGTTTTTGCACAGGTGGTGAAAAACAGCCATGCTGTTTTCGTGCTCAGATGCACACACACACACACACACACACACACACACACAGCTCCGTAAGGGAGTGGTTGCACCACTCAAAAAGGCAGATCTATGCGACGTGTTGTGAGCCTGTAGTGTAATAGATCTGTTATTTTAATTTTCATTCATTTGAAATGGGTCTCATCCTAGAAATAATGGAGTCAAAAGTACGACTTGTATTGGAAATGTAGTAGAGTGAAAGTCATAGTCAAATTGTTCCAAACATTTTGAATATAAATCTTAATAATATTATTCAAAAATAGCAGATGTACAAGCTTGCAGAGTGTCCTTGTAGATCTGCTATTTTTGAATAGCTGATGTATAAATGGATTCAGTAGTTAAAATGATTGTGATACTATTATTAGCTAATTTTGCTGGAACCAAATGGACCCTTAAAGGTCAATTTGTCTGACGTCTTTTCAATGAGGGCCAACAATTTGTATAGATTGAGGGCTATGCTTTTATTGTCGTCTATTGGATTAGATTCAGAAAGAAAGGAAGAAAAGAATACACTAGTAATGATCAGGAAATAATGTTCTGGAATCATTCAAGAAAGAGCCATGAGGTTTTGTTTTGGGATTTATCCAATAAACATTCCTGACCCCGAGGTTAACTCTCAGCCTCTGACCCAAATTTCCTCTTTGATTTTCTGTTTCATTCCACCTGTCTCTAACATCGTACTGTCTCATTTCTCCTTCCGCTGTCTCCAAAGACGTCCTGCGTTCAACATGCTAGTCTCTAGAGCCAGACTGTTGACGTGCACAATTTTCAAATGCTTCCGCCTAAAACAGTCTGCGCAACGGAGGTGCTGAAAATGAGACGGGAGTAAAGCAGATGGCCCACCGGCCACCACCTCCTCCCACTTCCGTTTCACAAAAAAATTGTCCTAATGTATACCAAAGTAGTCGAGGTCTAGATAGCTTGCTACTTAGCATAAATGAATATTCAAAAATATATTTTAAATATATTTTTTTATTTTAGAATATATTCTAGTGAACGTATATAACTAACAGGTGACAGCTTCCATTTGCGGCATTCAGGAGGCGTAGTTACATACTCTTATGCATTCAGGAGGCGTAGTTACATACTCTTATGCATTCAGGAGGCGTAGTTACATACTCTTATGCATTCAGGAGGCGTAGTTACATACTCTTATGCATTCAGGAGGCGTAGTTACATACTCTTATGCATTCAGGAGGCGTAGTTACATACTCTTATGCATTCAGGAGGCGTAGTTACATACTCTTATGCATTCAGGAGGCGTAGTTACATACTCTTATGCATTCAGGAGGCGTAGTTACATACTCTTATGCATTCAGGAGGCGTAGTTACATACTCTTATGCATTCAGGAGGCGTAGTTACATACTCTTATGCATTCAGGAGGCGTAGTTACATACTCTTATGCATTCAGGAGGCGTAGTTACATACTCTTATGCATTCAGGAGGCGTAGTTACATACTCTTATGCATTCAGGAGGCGTAGTTACATACTCTTATGCATTCAGGAGGCGTAGTTACATACTCGTATGCATTCAGGAGGCATAGTTACATACTCTTATGCATTCAGGATGCGTAGTTACATACTCTTATGCATTCAGGAGGCGTAGTTACATACTCTTATGCATTCAGGAGGCGTAGTTACATACTCTTATGCATTCAGGAGGCGTAGTTACATACTCTTATGCATTCAGGAGGCGTAGTTACATACTCTTATGCATTCAGACATTGTGGAATAGCCGTCTGGCTTTATAGACTATCCACATACCCCAACAAGTTTTTGAGTGGTGCAACCACTCCTACATCCAGGATATGTATCATGTATGTAACTACGCCTCCTGAATGCATAAGAGTATGTAACTACGCCTCCTGAATGCATAAGAGTATGTAACTACTCCAGGGGCGGCGGTGGCTCAGGGGTAGAGTGCCTGGATGGTAACCGTAAGGTTGCCAGTTCGAACCCGGGCTCCCCCAGAGTTACTGTCGAAGTGTCCTTGAGCAAGACACTGAACCCCGAATTGCTCCCGATGTGCTAGTTGGTGCCTTGCATGGTTTCCGCTGCCATCGGTGTATGAATGTGTGTGTGAATGGGTGAATGTAATGCACAATCTCTGTAAAGCGCCTTGGATAAAGGCGCTATATAAATGCACCATTTACCATTTATATATATAAATGCACCATTTATGTATGTATCATGTATCCGTCTTGAGCACGAGTGGTGTGCGCATGCGTGAAACCAGCAATGGCCAGCAATATCCGCGCGCGTGTGTACAATGCGCGACCTCCGAACATCGCGCTAATTGACCAAACCATGGAGAGCTCCGTAGATTAGGAGTTATTGAAGCTTTTAGTCTGCCTGTATAATGGGAGGTGGACGGCAGCTCGCATGCGCGATCCGGTCTAGGTACGCTAAAGAAGGAAAGGCCGACCCCCGTGGACGGCAGCTCGCATGCGCGATCCGGTCTAGGAGAAGGAAAAGGCCGACCCAAAATAATAATAATTGTTCTCAGCGACGCGGATTGATATCCATAATAAAGCTAATAGAGAGAGAGAGAGAGAGGAGGGGGGGAGAGAGGGGAGTTGCACCACTCGGTTCACACAGGTGTGATTTTTTTTACTAGGAATGCACCGTTTAACCGGTCGAACATTGGAAATTAGTCCTCTTGTTGACTGGCATCTTTGTACGAGAGAATAAGATGACTATCATCAATGCCGGTGGCCAAAGTTTATCTGTTGTTTCATAAATATACATGATTCAATTTGTGCACTTTAAAGATAAGTGATTATTGAGTTTATTAAAGAGTTTATTATTTTCTGGGGTCCATACACGGCATGTAAATATGACAACAGACGAGACTTTTACAGACATCCAAGTAGTATTAAAACATCGGTATTGGCATCGTCAATGGAAGCGGTTGTCAACGATCCCTGAATTTATATCTATTTGGCCATGGTCCCCCATCTGCAAATACTTTGTAGGCTACAAGGGACCCCCAGATTTTTGTTTAAAAAGGGTTGTTTTAAAGATGTTTCAACTTTCAACACATTTCAAAAACAGCAGATCTGCAAACTTAAACTATTAACTTGCTGGGGACTGTACTACACACAATTTCCCAATCGGTGCATCATCATGTCTTATTTACTAACTGTTATGATGCATAATATTATTGTCAGAAACCCAGACAGACACAGCAACACACATCTTGCAAATGCTTGCAGGGAGGCATCTTGCAATGATTGTATATGGATGAAACTTCACTGCGGCTTTTACATTTACGACTCAAGCCCATTTGGCGGGTTCTCTCCTCCGGAGCCCACTTACAGGGGAGTCAACGCCAGTGGGGGTCCCGTGTCTCTCATGGACATCCTGACAGGACACAGGCTGTTGATGGACGTGGGGATGGTCTCTGGAGGCACAGAGGCCACCCTTAAAAACATGCCTTGCAATCGCGTGTTTTCGTCAACGCGAGGCAGGCACACTCGCAAGCCAAGGAGTATAAGCATAGGCAGATGGTACAGCGCCTCGCCGCGCCAAAGTCATGATGCCGTTGTTTAAAAACCAAGGCCAGTAATTGTCCAGATGTTTCGTCGTTTTCCCTTTTCTTTCAACATGATATGGCAGTACACAACCAACCCGCTGAGTGATTCACTCAGGAAAAACCTGCTTGCGAGAATATGTTTGCAATCAAGCGCGCGCAAGATCTGTTCAATATGGACCTGGGTAATGACATTTCTCAGTTCCCCCGGTTCAATGGCATCTTGTCTGTCCACAGAATTTGTATTTCACTCACCAATGTGAAAGAGTCATCAGTCATGTGAAAACAATGGCTCATACTTGAGTGTGCGTGCGTGCGTGCGTGCGTGAGGCATGCAAACACATGGTTGTTCTACACTGCGCAGTATGTTTGTTTCTTTCAGAGGAAACTTGTGGCATGTATAGAAGAGTGACTAAACAGGCTAACACCATGCTGTAGTTTGATGTGTGTGGGTGCGCTTTGTAGAAGACATTGGGGATTACAAGAATCTGTCCTTCCCTCAAGCACGATGTGCCGATGCAGTGCTGTAGCACGCGTAGTAGGCATGCAGCAGATGCCTGTGAACTTACCAGTTAGTAGAACATCTATTTGGGGGTGATCATTTGAGCTTTTGTCTGTGTTGGTGTGGATGTGTTGTTTTGTTTTTAAAGATATTTTAAAGATATTTTTTTTTTGTGGCTTACGCCTTTATTGATTTTTTAATGGATAGAAAGTAGGCTGACAGGAAACGGGATAGAGATGGGGGGGATGACATGCGGTAAAGGCCGTGTCGGGTCCGGGAGTCGAACCCGCGGCACACCGCGACTGGATCACCAGTCCGGTGCCCAGACCGTTACGCTACGGCCTGGGCCTTGTTTTGTTTTTGTGTATGGTATTTTTGGTACACCTTTTTGGTGTACCTCGATTTTTGGTATTCAATATTTTTGGTACACCTCGAAAACAAGATGACGAAGGGGTTCATCCTCCTAATGAAGTATAATTGCGACATATTGGGACTACACTATACTGTGTAGGCGATTTTATTTATTTATAACCAAGTATACATTTTAACCCATTCTGGGCGGGCACCCATTTTGGTGTTAGCATCGTGTTATGCTTTAGCTATTGAAAAATAGCAGATCTACAAGCTCATATCGCGCCACCGAGTGGCGCGATACGAGCTTGTAGGTCTGCTATTTTTGAAAAATCGAAGACACTTTTAGAATCTGATCTCAGGTCAGAATGGGTTAATAATGAAACTGTCAGGATGTAATAGACATTTTTAGAATCTGATCTCAGGTCAGAATGGGTTAAATGGTTCCGTCTGCCTCCCTCCTTTCCCTTCCTGTCCCCCTCTTCTGGTTTCCTGTTCCATACCGTGTACAAACCTACTGTACGCGTCCACTAGTCCCCCGATCCCCCCCCCCCCCCCCCCGCCTCTCTCCTCTGCTCTACTTGGAACTATGTCCATCCATGGTACCTCCTCTTCCCCAGCCCACAGATAGAACTATGTCCATCCATGGTACCTCCTCTTCCCCAGCCCACAGATAGAACTATGTCCATCCATGGTACCTCCTCTTCCCCAGCCCACAGATAGCCCTCTGCCATAGATATATAACTCTATGGTCCATCCATGGTACCTCCTCTTCCCCAGCCCACAGATAGAACTATGTCCATCCATGGTACCTCCTCTTCCCCAGCCCACAGATAGAACTATGTCCATCCATGGTACCTCCTCTTCCCCAGCCCACAGATAGCCCTCTGCCATAGATATATAACTCTATGGTCCATCCATGGTACCTCCTCTTCCCCAGCCCACAGATAGAACTATGTCCATCCATGGTACCTCCTCTTCCCCAGCCCACAGATAGAACTATGTCCATCCATGGTACCTCCTCTTCCCCAGCCCACAGATAGCCCTCTGCCATAGATATATAACTCTATGGTCCATCCATGGTACCTCCTCTTCCCCAGCCCACAGATAGAACTATGTCCATCCATGGTACCTCCTCTTCCCCAGCCCACAGATAGAACTATGTCCATCCATGGTACCTCCTCTTCCCCAGCCCACAGATAGAACTATGTCCATCCATGGTACCTCCTCTTCCCCAGCCCACAGATAGAACTATGTCCATCCATGGTACCTCCTCTTCCCCAGCCCACAGATAGAACTATGTCCATCCATGGTACCTCCTCTTCCCCAGCCCACAGATAGCCCTCTGCCATAGATATATAACTCTATGGTCCATCCATGGTACCTCCTCTTCCCCAGCCCACAGATAGCCCTCTGCCAACTCCTATCTGCGTCTCCTCTTCCTATATACGCTCTGCCCTGTGTATCCCCATAGACTTTCTCTCTGTCTATGCCCCTCTCTCCTGTCCTGTCTATAGTCCTCTCGTCTCGTCTCGTCTCCTCTCCCCATGCCTCCTCTCCTGCCCACCCTCCATCTGTCAGAGCTACCAGATGGCACCGAGCGAGCTCTGGCCTGAAACATCTGCAGCGATGACATGCTCCACCCGAGGGGGGGGGGGGGGGGGATGGGCGGTCTGCGACGGACCCACAGCTGCACAAACAGCTGGAGTGTAAATATGTGAACTATGCACCCGAGGACAAGGGTCCCCCGCCGGTCGCCACGAAGAGAAATATTATTAATAATGATATTAATATCAGAGGGAAACTGTGTGTGTGTGTGTGTGTGACTGTGTGACAGCATTGGGGCATGGGAAAGATGACACTGCCTGGGGGGGTTACGCTATGTTAGAGATGCATGCAGTGTGTGTGTGTAATCTCTCTCTCTCTCACGACACACACACACACACACACACACACACACACGCACGCGCACACACACACACACACACACACACACACACACACACACACACACACACACACACACACACACACACACACACACACACACACACACACACACACACACACACACACACACACACACACACACACACGTAGACACCAGTTTCTCAAAAAGTCCCTTTCAGTCCAGCAAAGCATATAGTAAAACAATGCCACAGCCACACTACTACCACTTACTGTAACACACATACGCAAGATATTCACCTTTTCCCCTAAATCAGTGATTTAATTTCAAGAAGCTCCATTTTAATCTCTGGGGACTCACTGTAAAAACAAGTACAAGTGTATGTACAGTATTGTTCAATTTGGTTCTATTCGTTAACTCTGAGTCACAGAGCTGTAAGGGTCCATTTGGCTCCAGCTATTCATCATTTTACCCAGGACTCGTTTCACCAGTGAAAAAAGATATAGTCACTGAACATTTTTGTCATAATCTTAGGCAACGGAATTAACACTGCTTGTATGTATATCTGTTTTTGTTTTTAGTGAGAATAGATTTGAGGGGGGGAAAGGAGTGGACTAAGTACAATATAGACACTCCTGGGAGACACCAGTCGAAGTACAGTATACAGAGTGTGTGTGTGTGTATACTGTAGAACGATTACAATAAATGCTTATTTATACTTTCCAAAATAAGCCGTTGGGTCGATCTGTGTGCGTGCGTGCATGTGTGGAATGGATTACAATAGGAGGCACTGGATCCATTCTCTTTCTGGCTCTCAGTCTCCAAAACAACACTCATGGCCCACTTGAGGACTGGGAAGAGGCCCGCGCGCGGGGCCTGGAAGAGCTGTGCATTTGGCATGCACTCGCCGACATAAGAACCTGGCACGGCTCCAAAGACAATATTTGTCAGAGTATAGCCTCATTTCAAACCTTTACTGTTTATTAAATTCTACAGCCGTTTCTTTTTTTTCTCCTCTCTTGGAATCTTCCAAAAGGAGGAGATTCAAGATTCAAACTTTAGATTCCAGTGAACAGCCCTTTCATGTTTTTAATCACATTTTAAATGTTCAAAGGGTAAGTGTTTTTAATCAGACCACGCAGCTGCGGAGAGAAAGAAGGGGGTGGAGGCGGCATCTATTAATTTCTGGGCCTCGGTATGGTCCGAATCATGTTGACTCAGCATCGCTCGCTCTTTGAAGCCTCGAAGTACAGTATTCCGTTGCATGACAGCCCGGGAGAGAGCAAAGCTGAAAGTCATCCAGACGTAAGGCCAATTTGCATAAAAATGTCATATTAACCAGTGAGTTAATACACTGTTGTTTCTGAATTAGATTTTTCCTTTTGCGTAAATGTCAGTAAAAAGCCATAGAATCTCTCAACTCCAGTGCAATGCCTCATATCAATTGCGCTGAGTGTAATTCTCTTCATTCAAGTGGACTGAGCAGCATTACTTTTGGAACACTGAAGTCTTGTTTGAATAGCATTTGCTCAATCAATGCTCTTTTCAGACTCCAAAATAAAAGGGAATGATCCCAAACTCTTAGACTCGTTTCTTTTCTTTTTTTTTAAAGATTTGTTTTTGGCTTTTGTGCCTTTATTGATCGTTACAGTGAAGACGGACAGGAAAGAGGGAGGGAGAGGGGGGGAGAGACACCAGGCAAAGGTTGTCATGAAGGGGACTTTAAGTCCAGAGCCTATATGTGGCATGCGCCTGGACCACTAGGCCAGTGGGTGCCCCCTTAGACTGGACCACTAGACCCCTTAGACTGGACCACTAGACCCCTTAGACTGGACCACTAGACCCCTTAGACTGGACCACTAGACCCCTTAGACTGGACCACTAGACCCCTTAGACTGGACCACTAGACCCCTTAGACTGGACCACTAGGCCCCTTAGACTGGACCACTAGACCCCTTAGACTGGACCACTAGACCCCTTAGACTGGACCACTAGACCCCTTAGACTGGACCACTAGACCCCTTAGACTGGACCACTAGACCCCTTAGACTGGACCACTAGACCCCTTAGACTGGACCACTAGACCCCTTAGACTGGACCACTAGACCCCTTAGACTGGACCACTAGACCCCTTAGACTGGACCACTAGACCCCTTAGACTGGACCACTAGACCCCTTAGACTGGACCACTAGGCCCCTTAGACTGGACCACTAGGCCCCTTAGACTGGACCACTAGACCCCTTAGACTGGACCACTAGACCCCTTAGACTGGACCACTAGACCCCTTAGACTGGACCACTAGACCCCTTAGACTGGACCACTAGACCCCTTAGACTGGACCACTAGACCCCTTAGACTGGACCACTAGACCCCTTAGACTGGACCACTAGACCCCTTAGACTGGACCACTAGACCCCTTAGACTGGACCACTAGACCCCTTAGACTGGACCACTAGACCCCTTAGACTGGACCACTAGACCCCTTAGACTGGACCACTAGGCCCCTTAGACTGGACCACTAGACCCCTTAGACTGGACCACTAGACCCCTTAGACTGGACCACTAGACCCCTTAGACTGGACCACTAGACCCCTTAGACTGGACCACTAGACCCCTTAGACTGGACCACTAGACCCCTTAGACTGGACCACTAGACCCCTTAGACTGGACCACTAGACCCCTTAGACTGGACCACTAGACCCCTTAGACTGGACCACTAGACCCCTTAGACTGGACCACTAGACCCCTTAGACTGGACCACTAGACCCCTTAGACTGGACCACTAGACCCCTTAGACTGGACCACTAGACCCCTTAGACTGGACCACTAGACCCCTTAGACTGGACCACTAGACCCCTTAGACTGGACCACTAGGCCCCTTAGACTGGACCACTAGACCCCTTAGACTGGACCACTAGGCCAGTGGGTGCCCCCTTAGACTGGACCACTAGACCCCTTAGACTGGACCACTAGACCCCTTAGACTGGACCACTAGACCCCTTAGACTGGACCACTAGACCCCTTAGACTGGACTACTAGACCCCTTAGACTGGACCACTAGACCCCTTAGACTGGACCACTAGACCCCTTAGACTGGACCACTAGACCCCTTAGACTGGACCACTAGACCCCTTAGACTGGACCACTAGGCCCCTTAGACTGGACCACTAGACCCCTTAGACTGGACCACTAGGCCCCTTAGACTGGACCACTAGACCCCTTAGACTGGACCACTAGACCCCTTAGACTGGACCACTAGACCCCTTAGACTGGACCACTAGACCCCTTAGACTGGACCACTAGGCCAGTGGGTGCCCCCTTAGAGAGAGAGAGAGAGAGAGAGAGAGACCACTAGGCCAGTGGGTGCCCCCTTAGAGAGAGAGAGAGAGAGAGAGA
The DNA here is from genome assembly GCF_964188405.1 of Protomyctophum parallelum. Lineage (NCBI taxonomy): Eukaryota > Metazoa > Chordata > Actinopteri > Myctophiformes > Myctophidae > Protomyctophum > Protomyctophum parallelum. The sequence goes on from NC_139714.1 coordinate 34,680,265, forward strand.
GAGAGAGAGAGAGAGAGAGACCACTAGGCCAGTGGGTGCCCCCTTAGAGAGAGAGAGAGAGAGAGACCACTAGGCCAGTGGGTGCCCCCTTAGAGAGAGAGAGAGAGAGAGAGAGAGACCACTAGGCCAGTGGGTGCCCCCTTAGACTTGTTTCTGTTCACACAGAGAGAGAGAGAGAGAGAGAGAGAAAGGGGGGGTGGGGGAAGGGGAGAAGGGGGAACAGAGAGAATAGGCCAGCAGAAACCCTGGGGAGGTTTGGCCTTTGGAAGCAGTTGGCGTGTGTTCAATGCAAATCGTTCCAGTCTGGCAAAAACCTCTTATCTCCATATTCTAAATAAATGTCCTACTTCATCGTGCAAGAATGATGCATATAGAACTGATGGAAGTACATACAGTACCTATACTGTACCATCCATTGGAATGCAGGTTATTTTTTTCCATTTCTTGAAAAGTCAACCGTTTTGGACATACGAGTTATCCGCTCGATAGCGACAAAATCCTTATCCCATCAAAACCGGGAAAGCATCTGTGTGTACCCATTATTTGATACTTTCATTATTCAAAAATAGCAGATCTACAAGCTCATAGCGTGTCACTTTATTTATTTTTAATCTTGAACATTTGTGCAAATCTTTGAATTTGGTATTCTCATGAATAAATACATGAAATTACTGAAATGACATTCATGGGCAACTGTAGCTTAATGAGTACTATTAAAATGTTATTGTCTTTTTTATGTTCAATGTATTTGTATTTAGTTTATAAAGTTAACGTAACTATAATTATAGGCATTTGAAATTAAATAAAAATGTAACTTTTCGTGATTCCAATTGAAAAATAGTACAAAAAAATCAATTAAAATAGCAAAAATAGCTGATCTACAAGTTCAAAACGTGTCGCAAATAGCTTGTAGATCAGCTATTTTTGCTATGACAGTAATATGCAATGTGGCCCTCTGGAGTGAGTGCAAATAGAAATATATATATATAGTGGCCCTCTCCATCGTTAAAGTTGCCCACCCCTGATCTAGGTCATGATATTGCACTAAAGCAAGCTCAAGATTGCTTGTACAGTACAGTAGATGTACATGAGAGTATAATAATTAGATTTTGGTTCCTCAACTTTATATAGCAGCAATAACAATACAATTTACACTGAAATGTCACTATATGTTTCCATAATTGAACCTCCATTACATAGCGGCAAATTAGCCGTTTTACAAGCTCATAATTATGGCTCAGCGCATTATGGGCTTGTAGATTGGCAATTTTTGACATGGGACTCCGTCGTATGACAAAGTTTAGGATATTATATCAGGCTTGTGAATGTCTCTGAATGTGTTCCCCGTGATTTGGAACCCCATTATCGCATGTGAGCCCTGCCTGGCCTGTATATCCGTGGACCTCGTTGGTGGTCCTTTGATTGCGAACGCAATGAGCACTAACTATGACAGCAAGGGCTGAACACACACACACACACACACACACACAACTTAACTTAAAAAAAAAACTTAACTTAAAATGAAAAAGAAAAAACTTAACTTCAAAAAAACTTTAAAAACACTTAACTTAAAAAAACTTAACTTAAAAAAAATCTTTAAAAACACTTAAACTTAAAAAAACTTAACTTAAAAATAAAATCTTAAAAAAACACAAAAAAGTGAAGTTTAAAAAGAAAACCTTAAAAAAGTATGTAATTTATTCTAATTGTTATTGCCATTTACGAGCTGCGTTCGCTTCCCGCGTTTGTGCGTCTTACTTGTAGGTATTGGCATGCCTTTACCTATCGCAAACCCAGCTTTGCAAACAAGTGTTCCAGAGCCCTTGTGACAAAGCAAGTCCCTGCGTGACACGAATCTTGAAGCGCACCAAGGCACTAATCCCTCGCATGATGCCTTGCACGGTTCCAGCAAGGGTGGTAAAACGGCTAGGCAGAGGATCCAAGTGTGTGCTGTCACTGTGTATGGGTGTGTGCTGTCACTGTGTATGGGTGTGTGCTGTCACTGTGTATGGGTGTGTGCTGTCACTGTGTATGGGTGTGTGCTGTCACTGTGTATGGGTGTGTGCTGTCACTGTGTATGGGTGTGTGCTGTCACTGTGTATGGGTGTGTGCTGTCACTGTGTATGGGTGTGTGCTGTCACTGTGTATGGGTGTGTGCTGTCACTGTGTATGGGTGTGTGCTGTCACTGTGTATGGGTGTGTGCGTGTCACTGTGTATGGGTGTGTGCTGTCACTGTGTATGGGTGTGTGCTGTCACTGTGTATGGGTGTGTGCTGTCACTGTGTATGGGTGTGTGCTGTCACTGTGTATGGGTGTGTGCGTGTCACTGTGTATGGGTGTGTGCGTGTCACTGTGTATGGGTGTGTGTGTGTCACTGTGTATGGGTGTGTGCTGTCACTGTGTATGGGTGTGTGCTGTCACTGTGTATGGGTGTGTGCTGTCACTGTGTATGGGTGTGTGCTGTCACTGTGTATGGGTGTGTGCGTGTCACTGTGTATGGGTGTGTGCGTGTCACTGTGTATGGGTGTGTGCGTGTCACTGTGTATGGGTGTGTGCTGTCACTGTGTATGGGTGTGTGCTGTCACTGTGTATGGGTGTGTGCTGTCACTGTGTATGGGTGTGTGCTGTCACTGTGTATGGGTGTGTGCTGTCACTGTGTATGGGTGTGTGCTGTCACTGTGTATGGGTGTGTGCTGTCACTGTGTATGGGTGTGTGCTGTCACTGTGTATGGGTGTGTGCTGTCACTGTGTATGGGTGTGTGCGTGTCACGTAACCTTGTGTAATGTTGTGGCCGTGTGTAACATTTAAGTGCCTCGTCCTGCTCCACTTCTTTCCTATACGGTGTCGGTGGCAGGAAGCCATCATAAACCGACAGAAGGCCCCTCTACCGATGTTTGACAGCATTCCCGGTGGCACGCCAACAGAGACTCTCTCTCTCTCTCTCTCTCTCTCTCTCGACATCGTGGCCCATAAAAATGTTCTGCGTAACGTTAATAGAAAATGAGCAGCGTCGTTCCCGTCCCTTCCCCCTCCCCCCCCCTCCCGTCGAATGACTTTCCAGCACATTAGCGCCAGGAAGCAGTTCATTTTCAATGTCAGAGGAGTATTACTGCCGCCATACAATGTTTTGACTGTAGCTATTCCAGCATTTACTCTAAATATACACGCGGCATTCTTCTTGCACCGAGCGTATCTTTGAGGCATAGTTAAGTAATTACTGCAAATCTTAAAATAAACACATCCGCTGCACAGCCTCCGTTCCCGTTGACAGAGCGACTGTTAGTTCTCCTCCTCGGCGTGCGTGGACCCCGCCACCGGTAAAGGGCTATAATATTTGAGGCCGTGCCCAGAAAAAGGTGCAGCTAGTGGCGGTCGAAGCACCAGCGGTGCTTCCGGAGCGGTACTGGGCCCGCTGCCATGTGTTAGGTGGAGGACTGTACAGTATATTGGCCAGGACTCTACTCCTGTGGACTGTCTAGTAGTCTCTGTGTGTCCTTCGCATTTCTCCCGTCTGTGTTGTTACTGTCCAAATTAAAGACATTTGTCACAGGCCTTGGAAAGGTGGCTCAAGTGCAGATATAGCTCCTGTAATTCGCAAACTGTTTATAAGGAACCCCCTCCCAAATATCATTATCAATTTGGACCCCCTTCAGAAAATGTTTTGTGCCGTGGGAAAGCCCATAAGGTTTGTGAATGTTTATAAAATATTGAGGGAAGAAAGTCAAGATTTTTGGAAATAATAAGCTATAAGCTCGTTGTGTTCCCAGCATATACCAATTAGTTAATAGCAACACATACAATCGGTTTAAAATATTTAACCATATTTTATACTTCAACTCAAAAATAGCTGATATACAAGCTGATCTTTTTTTTTTAATCTAAAAATAAATATTTTTTTAAGATTTTGAATAAATTTGAATCTTTTAACACAAATCTTCTCTTCTGGGGGTCCCTGTCATAAAATATTTTCAGATGAGCGAAAAGCTGCAGTATATTGTCGGCAGAGAGCAGCTCTCCAGCAGCAGCAGGGTGTGAGACTTGATGCTGTGCCCAGAAAAAGGTGTGACCGCAGGCCCAGGGACCCTGGAGCAGACCCAGGGACCCTGGAGCTTCCGGAACAACACAGCTATAGGCCCCTGCCTGCTAGACATGGAGTGCTACCTGAGTGTTTGCCTGCCTTAGAATAGGTTTAGTTCTAAATAGAGTTTCCATGGTGCAGGCGCGCAGCTAGGGCGAGGTCCAAAATGGGATGTCGCAAATTTTGACGTATAGTCCCACCGATTAAAACGCCACACGCAGAATTTTGACAGTGCGTATTAACTCGCAATAATGAGAGGTCTATTTTGATTTGAGACTACATGTATTTGACCTCATGGCCGAGTGAGAAAGTAGATTCTCTGTTAGAGTTCACAGCTGCAGGGAAAGAAAGTGTTGTCTTCAGGTTGCCATATAGCAACGCCAGCCTATGCGCTCTCCCGGCTTCAATGGCCATCAATGTGCGAAACCAAGGAGATGAATTCTACGTCACTACACCAGTCTCATCATCAATGCGGTTGACCAATGAGTGCTAGCCAACCAGCACCACCATGAGACATCTTCCGTATTAATGCCAGGAACATACTGTGAAGTTCAGTTCAGTTCGGATCCATCTGGGAACAATTTGAATATTCTAAATTATATTGATGTATTGTACTATTGTTATTATCTGAACCTGCAGCACATGCCTCTATAAATTGACTTTATACCTACTAAAAATTAATGTTAAAACCTGAAACCTTCCTCTCAGAAATTAATTTAGTCTAGTAGACCTTTTTGGCCTAAAGGGCCGTCTAAAAATGCGATAAACGGCTAAGAATTTAAGTTTATTTTTAGCCGTTTTTAGACGCTTTTGCGTGGGACACTTTGCGGCAACCACACTTTTCACGTTTCAAGAATTGCATCTTTCTAGTTTATTTATTATGGGGGGGTGGGGGGTGGGGTACAAAGTGCATTCTTATATATTTTTCTTTCATGTGCATATATGTTACACATGATTTAACAACTTAAAACCCTGTATTTTTGGCTAATGCCCCACCCCACAGTGGAAATAAATAGGCCCTATATGTTTTTTTATTATCCTCGATTGTCTTTTAACCTTCTTCTGTGTATGACGGTTGCTTGCCAACAATAAAATAAATCACATAAAACATAAAAACATTTGACACTCGCCTAAATTCCCAAACTAAATATGAATTGATTTTCGCTTGCTGGGAATCTCTACTGAAGGAGGTGGAATTCCTGCATGGTTAATCATTGAAGCCCATCTCTGTCTGAGTATTGTCTGTAAGATTCTCCTCCGCGTCGTGGTATTCAGTTTGGCACACGCTGCACAGAGCTATCATCTCTGCCTCCTACTTTAATATCGGAGGTATTAAACACGCTGTCGCTTTTTAATGCTTGTTTTGGCATAACCTTGGATGGGCCTGTATACGTTGAGAGGGTATTAGGAATGACACACACACTAAGTCATTGTATACTTTCAAACAGCTATTAAACGATTGGTATAGGAGAGAGGTTGCATATAGCCGGACATTGTCTGTCTGTCTGTCTGTCTGTCTGTCTGTCTGTCTGTGTCTCTCGCTCTCACTCTCTCGCTTGAAGATAGGGGTGTCCGAGGTGTGTGTGTGTGTGTGTGTTCGTGTGTGTGTGTGTGTGTGTGTGTGTGTGTGCGTGTGCGCGTGCGTGCGTGTTCTTCTATTGGGAGTGAGTGACTAGTAAACCCTCTTGAATCTGGAATATATACTTTACTATTTACAACATGTATTTCAAGCCTACAGAGTATATTTAACCATTTTGCAAATGTATCGCTTGGATACCAATCTAACTCTGTTAGAATAAACAGCTACAGTACATGATATGATATGATATGATATAATACTTTATTGTCAGTTCACACTGAAATTTGTCTTGCGACACAGCAGCCAAGTATGCAGAACACATATACAAAACACAAAGAACAAGACAATTTACATACATAAAGACATGAGCAATATCCACCGCTTAGATTATCCTGTGGCTACTACATCTCCTGATTAAGCCTCAAGGTCGACTGGTGGACAAAGGACCTCTTTAGTCTGACCTTATTGTATGCTGGTACACCATATCTCCTTCCTGAAGGTAGCAACCTATATTCTCCATACATCACATGCTTAGTATTAGAGGTGATATTCCTTGCTAACCTTAGGACATAGTATGGACATAGTATGTCAATAGCATTGCCAGAGTAAAGAATTTGTCTTCTGAATGGGAAGAGTGTGACTTTAACACTGTGAAGGGTTAGGTGTTGTGGCTTCTATTTTTCTTCAACCCGTGATCAAAAATGTATGCACCCATCATGGTACCGCAGAATAATGACACTGTTATGCTACATGCAGTTTCCATGGCGAGTGTCCATGACCTGAGCTCTTTTATTTAGGTTACCTTTAAAGAGAGTGGAACACTCCTGTAAGTCGCTCTGGATTAAGAGCGTCTGCTAAATGCCTAAATTGTAAATTGTAAATTGTAACACTGAATACATTTATCAAGTCCTCTTTACATGTGTGCAATTCAAATAGATGTGTGAACTCATTACGTAATTAAAGCTGCAATCAGGAACTTATTTGAATGAATAAAATGTTATTATAACCAAACTGTATGGTAGAGTTGTTAAAACGATGTCACTAGTTGGCTACATCTTTCTTAGAGTCTGTCCATCCATAGCCTACAATAAAACTACTACAGTACATCTGTATGGTAGAGTAAAACAATATAACTGGTACATCTGTATGGTAGGGAATATGAATACAATATTACTATCTGTATGGCAGAGAAAGTTAATACACTATGAATCATACATCTGTAGTGGTTCCATCGAGTAGTTTATAGAACAGTGGTTCCCAAAATGTTTAGCCTGTGGCCCCAAAACACAAATTAGTTGTTTGCCCGGGTGCCCTAGTGAAAATGGCAGATCTACAACTCACTAGTCGCATATAGCACTGAATTATGAGCTTTTCTTTTTATGTTTTGAAATGATATGGGGGGGCTCATATGTGTGCTAATACAAGATAGGCAGCATGGCTAAAAATTACTTCCCAGGACTGGACCTTTATACACATATTTTTTTATTTATTGCCAATATTGTATGCTGAAAATATTGGATCTACACTATAGATTAAGCTCACAACTCACAGCTTCGCATCAACATTCACGACGCGTTGTGAGCTTGTAGATCTGATGGCGCCGGTGTGTGAAGAAAGTACTGTAGCTTTAGGCTAAATGAATTAATGATCATCATCATCATTTTTAGACCGCGGTCGAGATCATGGATTTCACAACGCCACGCCAGACTTCCCGGTCCTTCATTGCCATCCCCAGTTCCTGCTTACTGATGCATGTGTCCCTATAGCGATGACATCAGGGTACGACAGTTTTCTACCTCTGGTCTGCTTTGAGGCAGGACTCCAGAGAAGAAGGGAAGATATAACCTCATTGTCAGCTCTGTAGCAGTGGCCGGCAAACTGTGTTTTTCTGAATTGGACTATAGTGAAGAAACACGGGGAAGGTTGCCGTATATTAGATCAGTCGATGGGTGGCCTGGGTGATGGCAGACTGCTGGAGTCAGATCAACATATGGAATGAATTCTGTACTGGACATATATGGAGCGTGTCTTGAGTGTATAGGGTTTGATGAGGTCAGATCAACATAAGGAATGACAGAACAGGTCAGCGCCATATATGGAGATCTAAAGCCCAAACCACACCAAAGGGTCAAGACGGTTTTAGCGCTGTCCCTGCGGTGCGATGTTTTGTTGCACGTTGACCCACATTGACCCACGTTGACCCGAGTGATTCAACGCATGGAATTCAATGGCCCAAACCACACCAAAGGGTCAAGACGGTTTTAGCGTTAACTCCTTGCAACCGTTTGGACCCAAGGAGTTGCATGGTGACCCTTTGGTGTGGTTAGGGCTTAAGGGTGGCAATGGGGGCAGTGTCTTGAGTGTGATGAGGTCTGGTCATAATGGAGCGTGACTTGAGTGTACAAGGTTTGATGAGGTCAGATCAACATATGGAATGTCAGAACAGGTCACCATATATGGAGATCTAAGGGTGGCAGCGGGGGAAGAGTCTTGAGTGTACAGGGTTTGATGAGAGCCCAGGTAAGGCCAGGCCTTACGTTTCGGGCCTGTTGAGAACTCTAGTTTTCGCCGGCTGCCAGGCTCGGCTGCACTAATAAACTTTGGGGCAGGCCTGTCTAGAGTTTAAATGGACAGGTATCAGTCAAAAGGGAGACATCGAAGAGGAAGGATGGATGGGGAAGGATCAACATATGTCAGAACAGCTTAGCTCCATATTTTGATGTCACGAGCCGTGACCATATATGGAGGTCTGGCGTGAAAGGCAGGTTTTCATAGTAAAGTAAATATTAGTGATAATTAAAATAAGAACATAAAATAATGTAATACATAATTTCTTTTTTAAATAAAGCTGCAATAGTAAAGTTAAAACCACTGAAGCATCAACAGGGTGCAGAATATGGAATCTGGATTTGTAGAATGTTCAGTAAGGTGCATATAAATGTATAGTATATTATGCACATTAGTGCAAGTGACAGTGTGAGCAAATACTACAAGGGAGTATTGAATGCAGTTTTGTTTTGTGGTGAGTGTGTTCTGTGCGTCAAGAAAGGGCTTGTGCTGAAAGAAAACGCTGGAGATTGTCCAGCACAGAGAGAGAGAGAGAGAGCTTTCTGCACACAGAACACACTGGATAGCATTGTGTCATCATTTTCACATCCTCCTTGAAAATAGAGTTGTAGGATTTGCGATAAATATCGGTGAAGTTCCCCTTTAGGCATTCTTTTTTCCCCCCCTCAAAAATCATGAGCCATTTGTTTGGAGACAAACTACTTGTACATTCTAGCGAGTCAAGACACACCGCATAATTGTGATTCATTCTCCGTTGGCTGTTTCTTATTGCCTTGGTTATGAGCTGCTCCAGCGGTCCGGGCCCTTGGGAGTGATATAATCACGGTTTAATGAGCTGTATCTGGGCTGGCGCTAAGAGTCAGGGGACTGGGAGCCCTCTACCTGTTACCCCAAATGCTCCCTCTGACTGACCAACATCTGGATTCAATGGCAATAAAAAACACTTAGATTTGTGTGACTGTTCATGCTAGATATAGATATGCACAGTGGTGGACAGTCATTTATTTTGCTGGAGTATTTTCAATTCCATTTTATTGAATTGAAGTTTACATGTAGAGCAAAGGACCGACAGCAGTTTTGCGACAGCGGTAACGAAACCTCCCTCCCCCCCCCCCCCCCCCCCCCCCAGGAAGAAACGTCAAGCAGAACCCGACTCTAGGGTGGGCAGCCATCTGCCTCGACCGTGTCGGGGGAGAGAAATAAAAGGAGAAATATTTGTATTTTTGGATACTTATAACACTACGTTTCAAAGACAAATAAATGGAGTTGGAACAACAGATGTTCAGGAGGCGGGGAAACACAACTTTACCTGCCCTTCACACCACTCTCCACCCTCCACACCAATCTACCTGGCCCTATATTTATAACCACCCAGAATCCACTATGCTTCACCCGTCTCGCTGCGTCGCACACAAACCACTTTCCTACGGGCTTCTCGCATCCCACCTCCACCCCATTCACCTCAGTAGTAGCTCTTTTCCCTGCTTACCCCAAAGGAGCCTCATCGGCACGAGAAAACATACATTTACATCACTAAAGCAGAACAAAAACAATCAAAACTAAACTCTCTTTTCTCTCCTACTCTCTCCCTCTCCCATTTTCTCAGGTTCCTGCTCTGCGCCGCAAGATGTACCGCCATACGAGCTCCTCCCCAAAGGTGTGACATGAGCACATGACCTTTGACACAATCTAAATGTCTCAATAGAAGAGTAGGGAGACAAAATGCAACCACCCCAATTATATAAGTTCAGTCCGACAACTCACGAATAGATTTACCAATATTTATTACAGAATGAGTAATGAGTGTGCATGCATATATTTGACTTGGCGTTCGGCTCTGCTGGATTTTCTCCCTGCTCAGCACGATTAAGCACCAACATAAAACATTAAGAGCAGGGAGATAGATATACAATAAAACCCCCCCATGGGGAGAATAAATAGCAGAGCCCACCGGTGGTGCTGGGGTGGTGGTGGTGGGAGAAAACATCACATACAACCAGGAACCATGTGCAGAGGAAGGCAGGAAGAGCATGCCGTCTAGTGAGCTTAAGTAGCCCGCTCAGCTGACTGCCGCATCGGCAGGGACTTGCACACACTTATACACCCACATAGTAATGCAGCATGTTAACCCCTTGAGTATAGTATGCGCCTTTGAGCATGGCATGAACCCCCTACTCGAGTATGTCTGAATGAACTAACTCTGCAAGCTACGTCTCATTTATTAACATTAACATACTCTTACTCTTTCATATAGATTGGACAAAATTACATTTTATTAATTAAAAAAGTTACATTATACAGCAATGCATTGATATTAAAGGAGTAGTTCACTTATTTTCTATCAATTGCACACCCCATGAAGCCTATTCATCCTCCAGTACTTTAAAGGAGAATTCCATACTAGAAGGCTTTCTTACCATTATTTGTAGTTGTTACGGCTTATGGTAGGTTAAATAGCCAATAATGCACTTTTGCACAAAATAACACCTGGACCTCTTTGGTGGGGACGTAACAACTACAAATAAAGTTAAGAAACTAAAGTTAAGAAACTTATAGTATGGAATTCTCCTTTAACTCAAGTATAAATTCGACAGAGCAACTTTCACTTTACTGTAGTTGAGTAATATTCGACCCGGAGTCTCTATACTTGTCCACGGACCACAACTGGCTAAGCACTACCTTTGGCCGAGTCAGTTTATATTCATCAGCGAATGGGTTCTGAGCTGGCAAGGTGCTGAGGCGTCCAAATTCTCTGTTTACTATAATGAGACTGTTAGCGGAGTTAAGTTACATGCACAGTATTTTAGTTTCTGTTTTAGGCGCACCCCCGTTTGACAAATACGACCCCCTGCCACCTGTGCTGATGAAATGATTGCTGGCAGGGAAGCAGAACACACTTTTGAACACGATTCAAGTTGTTGCTTTTTACGAGGCCTTTTGGGTAACGTTTGAGCAGGGATCAGTCGACTGCGGACTTCTTTGTTCATTTTAAGTAATGAACATCAGGTGACAATATACTTTCAGAAATGCACACCTGGCGTTTTTTGGAATGAATCCCTTTAATTTTAAATCTCTATCGTAAAGATTTTATTCCTCATTTCTCTCAAAGTCTGCGTAGTCCGGCCCTAACCGCGGATAATAATATCGGCACACGATCTCCACAGTGTGTGTGTGTGTGTGTGTGTGTGCGTGTGTGCGCGTGCGCGTGCGCGTTGCACACATTATGAGGTAGCATGGACCTCAGATGGGCTCTGTGGCCCGGTCAGAAAGTTATACCGTTCCTTCTGACTGGAAACTGACTGGAAAGAGACACCTCCCTGGAGGCAGAATTCAGAGAGAGAGAGAGAGATTGTAGAGAGACAAATGACCGAGACATTCACTATGAAAGGGCAGAGTGTCTGTGTTTGTACAAGTGTTCCACATATAGGACCGGGCCCAGACATATTTCTGAATGAGTGCATAAGTGACGGACGTGTTTTCTTCGGGAACGGACACTTTTTTCCGACCCTCTTTCAAGATTCAAGGCTGTGTTCCGGGTCGTGGTCCAAGGGCTACAAAACGCCTGCCTCACTCCGGAGGAATGCACCCAACAGGGCCTGCTGTGTTACACCTGTCCGCTGTAGCCCTTCCTGGCCATGCACATAACACTTATTACACACTAAAGTTCAGAGTGTTAAGTTTAAGTTCGATGAGTAAGGGTAATATTAGCCCTGTTTGGAACCTCACTCTCCACGATAGCTCTGAGATTAAATTCCACGGCATAGGGTCCTGGCATGATGTTGCGTCCGTTGGCAAAAAGAAAAACATGGCACAGGCTGACTAAATAAGCGATTTAAATGCATGGTTGTTTCAATCCGTCGCTTACATTTTACTTTCAGACTATTTCTAACTTTCGGACTAAACTTTACTTTTTTAACTTTTGCCAGACGCTAACCTCTGCCAGGACCCTATGCAGCGGAACCTCATCTCAAAGCTATCGTGGAGAGTGTGCTTCCAAACGGGGCTATAGGGTAATATATCATACTCTCATCTACAGACCTTGAACTTTACTGTGTGTACATTGACATTTTGGGGCGTGTTGGATTTTGGAACTTTGGCGTCTGAATGATTATAGAAATGGTAGCGCTTTGCTGTCTGTGCGTGGTTGAGCTATACGTGCTTTAAATGTGGGGCGTCTGGTGGTGTTTTGGGGGTGATCAGTCAGGATGTGCAATGTGCTTCTTTTACACGTAATTGCGACCGGAGGTCGCAGATAACGATATGAACAACTTGCGTTTCTGTCACCTCACTCACAATCCCCGTCACTCTGACAGCCCCATATATGGTTCCCTGCAGGTCTCGTCACATCGCATGACATCAGGGATGGAGATATATAGCACAGTAAATGCGACCTGCTGTCACAATTAAGCCCATATATGGAGATCCCTCATCAATATTACTATATGATATATGTCGGAACCTGTTCTGACATTCCATATGTTGATCGTTCCCCATCCATCCTTCCTTTTGACCTGTCTATTTAAACTCTAGACCAAAGTTATTTGTGCAGCCGCGCCCAGCAGCTGGCAAAAACTAGAGTTATCAATAAGCCCGAAAAGTATGGCCTGGCCCTACCCCTGCCTGGGCCCTCATCAAACCCTGTATATTCAATACACTGCCACCACTGCCACCCTTAGATCTCCATATATGGAGGTGACCTGTTCTGACATTCCATATCTTGATCTGACCTCATCACACCCAGCTGTACACTCAAGATACACTCCATATATGGCCAGTGCAAGGGCAAGTTCGCTTCTCGCCCCCCAGGCGTCTTACTGGTAGTAGTAGTACTGTAGTAGTCATAGTTTATCAGACACTATTGGGTCAACATAGCTCTGTTCCATAGCCTTCCGCTTCGCAGAAGGCTATGCGACTTTACGGTTTGAATCTCAAATCGAAATCAGACCAGCCTCTCCTCTTTAGTGGAAATCTCAGCACTCTGAGCCCCCCACCACACATATAAACTGTACTTTTTGGCCAAAAGGGGATTTTGTTTCCACCGAAAAAAAAAAAACATTTTTAGTTACTCCGCTGCGCCCTCTACTGATATTGCCCAGAGAACTGCCTCATAGAGAATATTTTTCCTCCGGTGGAAAAAAATCCCTTTTGGCCAAAAAGTACCGTTTATACGTGTGGTGGGGGGCTCAGAGTGCTTCCACTAAGGAAAGTAGGCTTTCTATTGACACAACCCGTGTTTGTATTGGTGAGTAGGTCAAACGTTCGTGAGATTTCCACTAAAGAGGAGAGGCTGGTCTGATTTCGATTTGAGATTCAAACCGTAAAGTCGCATAGCCTTCTGCGAAGCGGAAGGCTATGGAACAGAGCTATAGGGTCAACACTGCATGTCCAGTATCATCATTGTACTGTAGACCCATCGGCTTTCCATTTTTCACTGTACTTCTCTTCCCTCTGCACACGTTTTTGGCTTTCACTTGGCATGGAGGAGGAGAGGAGATTGGACAGAGCACTGGGATGATGGGGTTGATGCTCCACCACAGCGCAGATCTATACTAATTCATACCATGTGTACGGGAGGTAACATGACACCACAGGCCAGCTCATGGCCCAAACACAGGCCACCTGCTGTGGCTTTTTTTTCCTCTTCTCTTCGTCTTTTTTTTGGGCGGGGGGGGGGGGGGGGGGGGGGGGGGGTTTGCTGTCTCCTGCCACAGAGCAGTACTATCTGACTCACAGGGGTTCATGTGAGGACAGGCTGGCAGCGGTCCACAGGTCAATCAATAAGTCTGTATTTTTTGGATGGAAGTAGGCTATACTTTGCATCGGAAAGGATGGGGCCCGTTCGTTTGGAACGCTGCCCGCTGGAACCAAGAGTTTGTTTGCAGAATCAATGCAATATGCCGTCGTCGGGCATAAAACCTTGTATCTCCATATTAATAAAAAAAAGAATTGTACTTTGTCACAAGTGTCACACAAAAGTAGTGAAAACCACAGAAACTGTAAGCTTTTTATTTATTTATTTATTTGTGATATTTTGAAAGTGAAAGTGGGTAAATTCTCTGTTGGTTTTACGTATTAATCAATGAAAAGCCCAGTATTTATTTTAGAGCGTATGACTAAATACTGGGTCAATTGGAACACAGGTTCCTTTTTCAATTTCCTGAAAAGTAAACACTTTCAGACTTACGAGATGTCTGCCCGACAGCGACGATATTCATAGCCTATTGTTTTGGTGAAATATCATTACTCAGGCTCTGGACTCACATTCTAAACTTTAATAGAGCTTTGGGTTCAATTTGGCGTTCCCTACAATCTCTTATAAAAGAAAGAAAGAAAGTAGTTAACACAATAAAAAGAAAGTAACAATATTATTTGTTTTTATTGTGTTTTATGGCTTGGAACTTCTTCTTATTTTATTTTCAGACATCTCCTTTTGGGAGGAAAGTGTTCAAATGTTCCAGGGCCTGTGCAGCCAAGTTGACCCGTATCGTCAAAATCGTTTCATTAAACGCCTCTTGGCCTCTGCTCATTAAAACGTCTCTGGTTTTGCTCACGGGCCAATTACGACCTCACGAACGAAGCGAAATTACGCCGTACAGCACTTTTCCTTCGCAACATTATATTATTCTCTCCCCGCGGCGGTTCAGACGACACCACCGCGTATACGAGCACGTTTGGGAACATCCTGCCGAGGGAGTGTAAGCTAAGACCTCTTCCATCACGCTCCCGAAAGCCTACCCTGTTTTGAAGCAAGACACGGCCCTGCCAACTGACACACACACACACACACACACACACACACACACACACACACACACACACACACACACACACACACACAACTGTTCTTGTCACTCCTGGGACAGAGCTCAGTCGGTGGCTTGGACGCTCGACAGATAAGATAGAGTACAGCTCAGCCACTTCCCTCTTTCCCACATTTATCATGGCGACGGCCTGCTACCTCATGTGAACCGAAGAGATGCAGAGGGAGCGTGCATCCTCCCTCAACGCAGAGATACAGAGGTAGCCGGACTCATGATGAGTTAACTACGTGGGTACGTGCTACTTATTTTAGCACGTAGTGCACCTACTGTATAGTGACTGAACCTTCCAAACAGAACATGATACACATCTAATATGTATTAAAGGTATTTCAGTGATTTCACTCAAAAAACCTTAGGTTTCGTTTTTGGCTGTAGGACCCAGCCTTTCGTCCAATCAGGATAGAGAGTCAAAAACGAAACCTAAGGTTTTTTGACCCCCAGGGGTTAACTGGGGACAGGGAGGAACTCCTTATATGGCCAGCACACTCTATAGTAGGGAGGATTATCACAACAAAACAAAAAAATAAGTGATATTTGAATTAAGTGAAATCACTGAATATGCCTTTAAAGCTCTCAAAACAAGCGGTATTATTGTAGTAGTCAATGGCAGACAAGAGCAGAAATCACATCGGTGGTATCTTTATCTCTTTTTTGGTCTGAAACAATGGGTCCAACCCTCAATTGTATTGGCTGGTGCTCTTATAAAGTGATTGATAGCAGAGATTAAAACAAATTATGCTTGAAGAGGGAAAGCGGGGCTTCTAAGTTGATAAAGTGCATTCCAGAGCTTACATTTTTTTGGACGTATTTTGGACTTTCATAACTTATAAACTTGTAAAATGTCACTTTTGGTCTCAAGCCTGGATATACATAATTCTCAAGAAAACCTTTAGTGTTAATTCAGCCAAATTTGTAACACCGAGAGCGTGTGTTGTACTTTCTGAGTGAAATGAACACTGAGGATTTCGTGTTGTGCTCCTGTCTCCATGGTTCTTCACGGTCGTTTGAGGTCTTCCGGAAACAATTAGGCGACAGACAGACTTGTTATTCTATATATGAAGTGGCTATCCCATATTGTTATGTTGTTACATAAGGCTGTGCTTACAGAATGTCTTACAGTGGGAAAGGAAAACACCATTTGTCCTCCACAATGGAATGCATTATGTCCCACACCCAGTGACCCTATTAACGTGCACATTGGAATTTTCACAACAGCGTTGTACTTATTTCTGTGTTCTTCTCACAAGAGGCCAGTATATTATATAGATCCCATTGCAGAATGACATGGCTCTCCCGCATATTGTACACAGACTTAGTACACCCATGTTGGGTAGGCCTATACTGTATTCATCACAAGAGTAACCTACAACTTAACCCGTTTTCACCTATCTTCAAAAAAGCCCTCACTAATGCTCATTAGAAGATGGTAACAGAGACCTGCCTACCAATGACATCATCGGTAGGCAGGTTTGGTCATATCAAATATGATTTATTTTCATTTTATGCCAGAACAGTGGCTTCTGTATATCAGCATGCTAACTACCTAGGAAGAGAAAGGATGTAGTTGTTATTTGCTTGGAATCCCCATAGAGTATGGGGATGAGACACTGAGTGAGTAGACAGAAATTGTGCCATTTTAAAATGGACATTAGTGACGACCAATTATATGAAGATAAGGTTGAAAATGGGTAAACCTCCAAATAGGAACTATTGTCTGCTGAACCTATATTGTCTATAGTGTATGCCTAGGCACAGTTTGTCTGGAGTGGCAGTTGCTTAGTGGGTAGAGAGGCCATCTGGCAATAGGAAGGTTGCTGGTTCGCCCCGCTGCGTGACTAGTCTATGTTGAATTTCCCCTGAGCAAGACACTTAACCCCTTCTGCTCCCTCCCTGGGTGCTGTATTGGCTGACACTATTGACTATTCCTAAATGTCAGAAAGGGTGATATTTTACTTATTTTTATCCGTACTGATTCGCCGGAGGACTGGGTTAGAAATGGTCTGGAATGATTGGAGCTGAAACTCTTTATTTAGCTCCAGTCTGCATTACGAATCAATCAATGCAAATAGACTCTGGGGGGTTGCAACTCAAAATATGTTTTGAACAGACCAAAACAGTAATGAAATCATGGTACTGTGGCTGAACAGAATGATAACCGAATAATGTTCTTGCACAATGCGATACACTCCTGATAAATACCAGTTTATTGCTGATGATGGTGCATATGTGAAACCTGACCAAGAAGAGAAAGTTATGGACTTTACTCTTTTGTGCCTATTTATTTATTTATATCCTCTATTTTATTCACGTTTTTCTTTATTTCTCATTACATGCATTTGATGACTTGTGTAAAGCACTCTGACTTCGACTTGCCTTTGGGTGCGTTCGGATATGCGCACTGGGAATGTGCTACAAAACTTTAGTGCGTTGGGCGGTCACGTCACAGAGTGCACCAAGTGTGTCTTATATTTACGAACGACCAGTTAAAACTGCTTGTTTTAACCAGTTAAAACTTGGGCCAAGGTAAATGATGAACATTAACTTCTGAGTAGGGTTGGCCAGTGCGGGCACTCGGCACACCTGGGACGCAGCGCACCATATATTTCAAACGACAACGCACCGAGTGCACTGAATAAACGAACAAGAGCACAGTGCGAATTTCCGAACGCACCCTTTGTGTATGAAAGGTGTTGTATAGACCTGCCGGGTCTATTTCTGTTCCTCTTTCCCCTCCGCTTTGTTCAGAACACGTTGGTAGAGGTTTGGGTTGTATTACTTTCCATGATGTAACTCCAAACTCCAGTGATTAGAAATTGATGATTCAAAAATCTAAATATGCTCCTCATTGACTATCATTGTACGCTGAAACAGCTCTCTCTTTTAGCACATACATGAACACAAAGTTGATTCAGACAATATTGAGCATCACCAAACCCAGTAGGCTACTGTTTTTATTTGCAGGTCACACCGCTCCTTTACATGGCTGTGTCCCCCTGTGTCCCTGTGTGTCTCAATGTCAGTTTAGAGCAGGATCTTTGACCCTGCTGTTTACACTATTGACCCCAGGTCTCTCTCTCACACACATTTTAGCAGTTTATATTACATATTATATTATATTTAGCCCAAGTTCCCAAGTTCCTGTGCCATCTCCTGGTGACTGTTAGGTATGCGGTCTAGCTTAACTTGGACTCAGGGGGATGGACGCCTCTGCCTTGCATGGTCCCCAGTGAATAGGCATGATGCTACTAATATATTTGTATGCTAATATCTTTGCACTTTGCTCTTTGTCTTAAGATTGTTGGGGACTTTTACTTTTTTTACGCTTTGCGAATTCCACCACTGTCTGCCCCTATTAAGGCAAAACATGCAGAAGAGTGCGGGTGACAGATGAATGAGGGGCTTTGTGGGGGCAGGAAGGGTGCGGGTGGGGAGGTTGGGCGGAGAGAGGTGAAGAATATATAAAACTAGAAAAAGTGCCCTTCTGGGCACAGGTCTCCACCAGGTTATCCACAGATCCGTGCAGTTAGAGGTAAAAACACTTTTGGGCCAGTTATAGCGCCACCTTGAGGCTGAGTTGAAATTGTTCATGTGGCATTTCGTCCTCGGCCTAGTGGGAATGTGCGTGCACAATTTCACGGAAAGCACGCGATGTGTTCATGATTTGCAGCATTTTGTTTGAAACTGAGCACTCCTGTGAACTTTGGAAGCCAATCTTAACCAATCAGGATGGAGTCTGAGAAATCTGAAAGACCCGTTTCGTTGAATGGCTCTAGAGAGACTGTGTACTAATTTGCGTGATGTTTGGACAAAATCTGTAGGTGTACTGTGAAAAAACTTGTTTTGCACAAAGCGGCCTCCTGGTGGCGCTATAACAGGCCGTTCTGGAAAGTTTGGGGCAGAGGTTCATGGTTGGCATCCAGGGAGTGTGTGTGCAAAATTTGGCATCGACCGGGTTAACGGTGGCTGAGATTAGCTGGTCACGGACGGACGGACACACGGACGGACGGACGGAGTGCAAAACATACTCTCCCCATGCCTTCGGCTGGTGGAGACAATGATTTAAAAAATGAATGAAGTTAGTGAAGGAGTCACAGGAAGAGTAGAGTGGGAGTAGAGGAATGGAGGGACGGAACAATGGAAGGATGTGGGCAGACACAGTGGCCATCCTGGAAACCACAAAGATCTCCAGTACAGATAATGTCTTCATGCAGTCCCACGTGCACCGTCATCACGTAACCAGAGCTGTGACAATGACAGTGAACGCGGAGTTGTGCAAGATTTTGCCAACTTTGTGTCAATCCTTTTATGTATACAGTACAAAACAGCTACTGTCACTTATCTATGTTTCCTGTTGGGGTGTCCTTATCTTATAGTGCCTCATAGCTTCTTTTCACAGTTCCTAAAGCACTATATTATTAACTATTCTGTTTTGCTTTTGAGTGCAGATAAAATGGTTTTGTTTTATTTTGACAGAAGAGTCAGGGGGGTTTCTGAAAGACAGTTGCAATACCTTCAGTAAAATGACTAAAATGCACGCTATCATTTCGGAACAAAGCTCTTCTTCCCCTACATCTAAACCCTAGTTTCTTTGGGGTTTTTTCGTGATCTATTCTGAACGTATACAGTAAGGTGCCTCTGCTGTTGTGGCCACTGTAAATCATTGAAGTCCCTCTGGGAGCATGAAGCTGTGAAGTCTAGACTACAAGATGTGATGTAAAGAGGGTGTCGTCTACACGGCAGGGTCACTGGCAGTGGAGGCTCGGATGGAGAGATTAGGATTGCAGCTTCTTTAACAAGTGACTGATGTGTGGGCCAACTTCTGCCTGCTGTTTGACTGCATGGGCACAAAATGCTACTGTCAGCACAGCCATTGCGTGCACTGGTTCTAAATGTGGCATGACCGTTTATGTCTTTCTAGCAGGCAGGAAACCTGACTCACAAATGTCCGTCACCTTCAGTGTGTCAGAGTTTGCGCGCATCTTTCGGTGTTCATACTGTATACTATACATGTCTCTGATATGATGTACAGCAGAGTTTCCCAAACATTTCAGCTCCTGCAGACCCATTGTTTGTATATGCAGTAACAATATAGCATTTCATCTCATTACGTCTTGTCTCCGATTGAAGATGGAACCTGATATTGTGGCAGCAAGTGCCTAAAATATAATAATTATATTCTTCTGCACAAATAGTCTCTTGCATACTGTACACGTGCACACACTGCACATACATTTCCTTGGACAACTGCTCCTTTATTACTACGCGCTCTCTCAAATCTATTCTCCATATGCTCACAGGCTCACGTTGCCAAGTCCTCCTTCTCTTTCCCCAACTTGTCAAATCATATAAGTGAAAACATGTCAAATATATTCAGGTCCTCTTTTTTTTTTCTTTTTCACAGATGGATTTTCAATATTTAAAGCATTTGTCTGTGTGACATCATGGTGGGCTATTAAAAGCCATTATATCACCAAGCTCCAAGAGACGATAATGGACTCCATGCCATCCACAGGTTGGAAACTCTTCTCCATAACTTCTCCAAAGCTTTCCAGACGTGTGTTGGTTAAAAAATATATAAAAACTACGGGTTGGCCCACAAATCATCGCAAAAGCCGGCCGAGGTGGAAAAACAGAAAGGACCAGACTGCAAGAGGCATGTTTTCAATTACCGAATAATCTTTGGTGCAGAACAAAAGAATAATACAGCAAAGATGCAATGTTTAGACCAAATGCAATGTACTGTACGGTATCTGTTCGGCAGTTTGATAGCATCTTGTTTAAGATTCAGGGTGACCAGGTGTCCCACTTTATGTGGGACTGCCCAGGGTTTAGTCCTTGTCCCATGGATGAAGGTGTCCCACCCTTTTCATTGTTTCAGCTCTGTCTGTGAACACAGTGTCTACTGCACCACTTGTGCAGTGCCTGGCGGCAAGTTGTTCAGACAGTCGGTTGTTCAGAACAGCCGATCCGACCAATATGCCCATATACTGTAGGAGTAGGCATACCATATATGGAGGACCAGTTGTCCAGGCCTGATAATATGCTCATATAATTATACTGATGACATCAGGGATCTGGGTATAAGGGGAGTAGGGGACCAGAGATCTCCACATGGGCATAAAAGGGACACAGACAGACAGGCTGGTACAACGGGTCGGGTACTCTGGCAACACGTATTGCATAACCGCATGGGGCATGACCGGTTTAACCTGTAATCTGCTGTGTGCTTCTGAATCGACCAGGTAAGCACCAGAATAGAAATGTTTATAACTATTATATAAAATGTTTTAATTAGACTATAGCTCTCTCAGCATTGGTGACGTGTCCCACATTGTCCATTTGTCCCACAAAAACATACTCTTTGTTCCACATTTAGTTACATGGGATCTGGTCAAGAAGTACAGGACAGCCTGATATCTGTGGAATGTTGCGGGGGCTTGGGGGTCTTGGCCAAGAACACCAGAGCTACCTAAATCTAACAGATGTGATCTTGCGTTGTGTATCACAGGCCCTCGCCTCGTTCCAGCATTTGACACAGACTTATAGCATGTTATGTAGACAGCACTATAATTGTATTGTATATAGTCATAGCACGCCATAGTACATATGTATAGCATAGTAGTAAATATGTATAGTTTATATGTATAGTGTATGTATAGTTTCATTATATAGATATTCCACTGTTACTTTCTTAGCTTACGCATGTTTCATGATATTGATAAATGCTTTTATGTGATGTATTCCCATGCTTTTGTTTTTGCTTAAATGTAAGTCGCTCTGGATTAAGAGCGTCTGCTAAATGCCTAAATTGTAAATTGTAATTGTTCCCAGTTGTGTTTGTTTAATCTGACAGTGGACAAAAGTAGACACGAAATTTCCACCAATGAAGATGTGCTTTAATGACACAATTGAACTGGGAAGAACAATACTGTAGGCACGTTATAAAGGGGAATTTTGTTTTCTTTAAACCTGGGTCCTATTTTTAGATCATTTGAACCGCATGAAAAGTATTGGAACTGGTCCATTTGGATGCATTGCCTCCGGAGTCCGGACGTTTCTGGTCTGGGTGTTTTTGGTTTTGGTTTGTTTTTTTGCTTCGATTTGTTTTTACCCTCGGAGATCACTGGAATGTTTTCAGGCAGATAGGCTTAGAAGAATAAACTGGCAATGGAAAAAGTTTTTGAATTACAAGCTTGCCTTCCAGATGGACATGGATGTCTGGAGGCGAACGAATGGACCAGTTCCAATACTTTCACTCCCACGCTTCATTTGTAGGTCAAATAAAAATAGGGCCCAGCAGCCTGTTGTGAGTACAGTACATGTACAGTACAGTACATGCAGCATCATGACACATTACTGTATGTGCTAGATCTGCTATTCTTGCCCATCGACAAGGAGGAGGCGGAGTCCAGACGGACCCAACAGGTAAGGTTCCTTCTGTATCAAATAATTAACTTGGGCTTCTTGTATTCAAGGTAAGGCGGCCAGGTTTCCTTCCTCAGGCCAACAGGTAGGTGAATGTTCTTACTTTTACTCTATATTTCTCACGGGTGGGGGGTCTACCGGGGGAAACTCCCATCTCCGAGGCTCACTTGAACCTCTCTTGCCTCAGAGCCCAACGGTCACTTTAACATGCATCGGGTGAATGAGCCTAGGAGGCGAGAGACACATAATTACTATCTTGTTTGATCACCATGAAATGTAGAGAGGCTGCTGGGTGTGGTCACACAGGTGGCAGCTCATCAGGTTTGATTGACAATTGTACCGAGGGAAGTATCGCCCCTCCACAACGTATCCTAGTTGACAACGCTTCACTCCGCCACCCTCTCGCTCTCTCTCTCTCCCGAGGAGGCTCCTAAGTGGCGTGCGTTCCTGTACCGTGTGGCTCTTAGGAGCCAGATCACAAATGTTTGAATGTGTCTGAACAAATTTTCAGATAGAATGTCTATGGACGTTTTCACAACATGAAATAAAGTGTCCAGAACATCGACATCAACTATGCCTATAGTTTGTCAGCCTGTGGACATTTATAGCAAAAGAATATACTTCTAGTCAATAACAATATCATTCATGAGTGTCCTGTCCTGCCTATAGAAGGTGGTCTGTCTGTGAGACTGTCCTGGGCTAATCTCGCAAACTGCACAAATCAAACGCAGCACGCGGAGCGGCGGAGTCAGTTCAGTCAGTCAACCTCAAGGGAGGTTCTTGCTTGCTCAAAGGCCCATACTATGCTCAAGGGGTTAACATGCTGCATTACTATGTGGGAGTATACGTGTGCAAGTCTCTCACGTCATTCGCTGATGCGGCAGTCAGCTGACTAAGTGGGCAGGCTACTTAAGCTCACTAGACTCCATGCTCTTCCTGCCTTCCTCTGCTCATGGTTCCCCGGTTGTATGTGATGTTTTCTGTTCCTTGTGGTTATTGCTGCTGCCTTTGCTGTCCGCGTGTGCAGCTACTGCTGCTTAAATTATGCTTCTCAGCTTCTGTCCATGCTGTGATAAGGGCCTGAAGGTTGTATGCAAAATATTAAGTTTGATATGATTCTGCTAATGCTGCTGAGCTCGATTATCTGGCTTCAACAAGCTTCATAATAGCCTGTTCTGGTAATTAAGCCAGATGCACAGACAGTGCTGCAGCTTCTATTGTAATGTAGTACGTGTCTAGTGTCTACAGTCAAAGCCACGCTTTCATTTTGCTGATGTTTTGCCAAGTCAGTTCAGGTGCAGTGTTTGTCCCCTCCAGCTATGGGTCCTCAACTCATGTGCAGTGGTTGCCACATGCGCTTTTATAAGCAACTTTGGGCTTGTTTTCTGTAGTTAATCGTTATTCTGGGGTTCTGTCATAGATCCAAATGACCTTGTCCATGAAATGTATTGTTTCAAGTCATTGTAGTCATTAGGGTATATATATTGTAAACTAAGTTCTCACGTGGTGAGTCCTAGGTATGGGATGGTTCTACACCTAGTTGCTTTCTTTCTCAAGATCTGGCAACTCTGCTGCTTGTTTGTCTCCAGTTTCATTCATTTTGAAGCAAGACTTCAGTCACACTCTGCTTACTCTAGTATTACTTAACACTTTATATGTGCTTTGAAAGTATTGCCGTGAGTTAACTACCTTAATGGCAATCTCTATAGATTTGGTGCTTTACTGCTTTGTAGCCATGTGGTTGTTGAGGTTTCCTCATTGCCATGAGGGTTTGTTCATGCTAAACTAATGCTAAAGCTAGCACCCTTTCTCCCTGTGATTTATTATGTTTCAGTTTTGAATTTATATGTGGCATAGTTATTATTCTTAAAGTTTTCCATGTTCCATTCAGGACATCATAACATAAGTTATTGTTAATTAATCTCAATCGATTCAGTTATGTGCAGTGTCATATTAAAGTAGGTTAAGATTGCAAATTGCATTTGCAGTAATCTCATGTCAAGTGTCATAGCCTTCTGTCTAGTTTATTTACTTCTGTAAGATTTGTTTCTAGCTGTTTATTTTGGATGTATTTCTTAATGGGCATTTAATTAGTGCTTCCTTTGTCGTGGTATCATGTCTCAGCTTCTCTATACGGGTTGAGCTGTCTTGGAGAAGAGCTGAAAGCCTTAACAAACTGCTGCCTCCGTCCGCCCCTCAAGCCTATCTAGCTGTCGGTCTAGTCTCTCAGTCTAGTGTATACCCTCCTCACTCTCTTTGAGGTCAGAAGTTCAGATCAATATATACGTATACGTATATAGCGTCTTGTCACCGTGCGTCCCATTGCCCATTTGTCACTTTTAATGTCTCAGATTCATATTGTATGTTCTGTTGATCAGTCCTTGAGTGGGATTAGGTAATGGCAGTTGTTCGTGGGACTGAAGATGTTTCAAAAGGTGGTAGGTTAGCAGCTCGCTGCGTTGCTTCATTTCTGCACAGCTAACATCCACTGCCAGGAGCTCTAAATTGAAACTCCTAAGCAATAATTCATCACTTATCCGTGAGAGGATCCGGGTTGAAGGAAGGCAGCCATAGACTATGTCTATGTTCGCAGCAAGCTTGGCTTCCGTGTCGCAGTGCTTGTGCGACCTATCGGTTGTGGTTTCCCCGGTGCAGTCTGGGGAATGTACTCTGCCAGCTGTATTCAGATCAGTAATTGATTTGATGTCGCTCAGTGCCACTGTAGTATTGAGTAACAGCATTAGGAAAATGTAACCAAAATGTAACCCTAACCCTAACCTTAACCCAACAGGATAATTATGTCATAGGTATACATGGAGGCCTCATATCTGGTCTCGAAACGAGCCTCCAGATTCCTAAGGCCACCCCTGGTTAGTTGTGTGACCTCATGCAGTGTGTCATCAGGACGACGGATCCAAATGTTTGGCTCATGGTGCTCATTAAACGTCTATGTTAAGTAGTCTATAGTCGTGCAAGATGGCCAGTATATCTTGTTAACCTATTCAACGTCGCAGTTAGTAGGGATGGGGCAGATTTTCTTGGGGCTGCTTGGTAGCTACTTTATCAGGTGGAATCCTACTGTAAGCCTACTTTTTCTGGCACTAGCTCAGCGGCCTCGTGGTTAGACGTGTCCGCCCCCGGACTGGGAGGTTGCGGCTCGATCACCGGCTGGGTCATTCCAAAGACTAAAAAAATGGGAACCAGTGCCTCCTTCGATCCTCTGCACTCGGCACCAATGGTCGGAATGGAGTAAGTCCCTGCGTCATACTAGCGTCATGTCCAGGGGCTGTACGTGTACATCATCTGCTCACTCTACTGAATCAAGAGTTAGGCTCCTGCCCTCGGGCCTCATGACTCGGCAAGGCTGTTTTTCTGCTCATCTTAGTTATTGCAACTAATGGCATTGGATGACAGTAATCAATTCATAGTTATTTGCATAGATGTTGTCAATCAACTGTAGCCTTTGTCATTGCTTCTTCATAGAAGCTGTTAACGTTGTGTTAAATTAATTAATAATATTAATTAATTATTAATAATAACTAATATTTAATACAAAAAAGTGGCTATTCAGGACAGGCACATATATAGGCATGCTTTCTCTCAAAGCATATCATGTTTTATCTGTTATTTGTGGCTCATTCGTTCATCAGGTCATGACCCCCAGATGATCTTTTGGTCCTAAGCTTTCTTTCAGCACAATCACAGATGTCCCGGGTCGCTCAGTCAGGAGATTCACCAATGCTTCTTCAGCCGGCGTGGGCCGGTTGGGGTTTCTTCGGAAGTGATGGTTCTAGTATCTAGCGAAGAAGTAAGTCCATCACCATCACCCATGTGCAGGCTGCAGCGCCGTCGATCCTCCAGCATTATAGATTGCTTGCATGGGTCATCTCATCTTAGTTCTGGACGAGAGTGGTATCGAACAGTTCTCGGGTCTGCATGACATGAAGCTTAACTTCTTTAAAGCTCAGAATCAATTGCTCAAAGGCCGCTTGAGAGCATATGCCGCTCATGTAAGTTAATTCATAAAGGGTCTCTATCAGGTCCTCCAATGCTGGCCTACTTGAAGTGCCTAAAAGGATGTGCACAAAAAGAGGCAGCTTTTTGCTTTTACGGCCCAACAGCCTGGAATAAACTTCCATTCGAGCTCAGACACGCACCCTCTGTAGACTTTTTAAATCTCAACTCAAGTCTCACCTCTTCACTCTTGCTTTTACTTGAGTTTTACTATGCACGTTCCTACCCTGCCCTGACCGATTTGCTGCATGTGGTGTTTTTATTTGTTTCTATTTATTTTATGTTCTTATATTCAATTTTGTTCTTTGCCATTGTTCTATCATTTTAACTACTTGTGTTTTATTGTATTATATTTTTGTGTCCTGCCCTGTGAAGCACTTTGAGCTGCATTTATGGATGAAAGGTGCTATACAAATAAAGTCTATTATTATTATTATCACTTGGGTGTTTAAATAGTTTAGGATTAAGATCTAAGGCTTCTCTTTAAGTATTGGTATCTCGGCTCGTGGGTGTGGGAAGTCTCTCCGTGCTTAGGATCCCCTATTCACTCTTTAATTCATTCAGTCAGGATGAAGTATAAGTAACTCTGTCTCTGCTCGTGTCTTTTAGTTCTACATTGGGCAACCTGCTCCGGCTGCGTTCCGGATTCCGTAAGGTGGCGTAAGCCCTGCTTAATCGGCTATCGGTCTCCTCAGCACATTCCCTGGCTACTCCCGATTCTACTGCCACGCTGATGCACCAGTCGCCACCTGAAACTCAGGCCATGGTCCTCATCTGCCCATGAATCATCATCATGTGCATCTAATCGGAAGAGCTTTCAGTTGTTTATTCAGGATGTAATGAGTGCAAGTGCTGTATTCGATCAGGAATGGTAATCTTATTACCTTCATATACGGTGGTCGCTGGGGGTAGTTCAATTGGTGGCATGTCACAAGCTAATGTTAATAATGGTTCGTTGATGTTCCTCTACAGTGGCATTAAAGGAACATCGGGGTAATTGTGGTTTCCTCACTCTGGCGTTAGAGGAAAGTTGGGGTAACATAAATGGTTGCACTACATGTAAGATCTGTGAAATAGTTCAGGTAAGCCTCACGGCTATGGCATGCGCCATAGTTACACGTAGCTCACGTGTATCCGTGCAGGATCCAGAAATGCATAGCTTGCACTCTCGAGTCACTATCGAGTGGGACATCTGCCCGGATGTGTATCGGTTGAGAATTCCCGTAGGCTGATGGCGTTTCCTCATAAGGAACGTCGGCGTAATTGGGCCAATGGTGTGTCCTCATACTGGCAGTAGAGGAACATTGGCGTTGCACTACACGTAAGCCCTGCGAAAGCAGCGTAGAATATTCCTCTATAGTGGCATAGAGGAATGGCCTATCGGCGAGCGCAGCCATGCAGGCCTTTTTTCAGCTTAAGCTTAAGGTTAGTATATGCTTGTACTCCAAACCAATGGGTTTTGAGTCCGGCTTTCACCCCACACATTACTTTCTCACAGATAAGCCTCACGGCTCGCAGTCATGGCTACACATAGCTCACGTAAAGTTAAAATATCCGCGCAAGATCCAGAAATGCATAGCCGTTGCATTTCGTCACTATCGTGTGGGCGTAGGGCGTTCTCGGTTCTGCTTTGTTGGGGGGGGTTAGCAATCCGTGCAGGCTCCAGAAATGCATATTTGCATTTCGTCACTGTGCATTCATAGTGGGTCACCTGCCCGGATCGATGGTGAGAGTTCACCGAAAGGTATGTGTGTTGGGGGGTTATTGTATATCTATCTCCCTGCTCTTATGTTTTATGATGTTGCTTAATCATGCCGAGCAGGGAGAAATCCAGCAGAGCCGAACGCCAAGTCAAATATCATATGCACACTCATTACTCATTCTTCAATAAATATTGTTTAATCTATTCGTGAGTTGTCTGACTGAAATCAAACGCAGCACGCGGAGCGGCGGAGTCAGTTCAGTCAGTCAACCTCAAGGGAGGTTCTTGCTTGCTCAAAGGCCCATACTATGCTCAAGGGGTTAACATGCTGCATTACTATGTGGGAGTATACGTGTGCAAGTCTCTCACGTCATTCGCTGATGCGGCAGTCAGCTGACTAAGTGGGCAGGCTACTTAAGCTCACTAGACTCCATGCTCTTCCTGCCTTCCTCTGCTCATGGTTCCCCGGTTGTATGTGATGTTTTCTCCCACCACCACCCCAGCACCACCGGTGGGCTCTGCTATCTATGCTCCCCATGGGGGGGTTATTGTATATCTATCTCCCTGCTCTTATGTTTTATGATGTTGCTTAATCATGCCGAGCAGGGAGAAATCCAGCAGAGCCGAACGCCAAGTCAAATATCATATGCACACTCATTACTCATTCTTCAATAAATATTGTTTAATCTATTCGTGAGTTGTCTGACTGAACTGTATTGTGCACGCTGCCAGTATAGGGGAACTTTGAAAGGGCTGTTGTAGGCTAAAGGGGTTACCTGAGGGGTTCCTTCCATTCTGTATTTACTGTAAGTGCTGCACGTTAACCAACCAGACCTCGGGCTGACTTGAGAGAGGCCTCTGATGCTGCTTGTGCCGTCCGTTCAGCATAAAAGCACAGAAGAAGAGAGCTGTTGACAGCTGGGGAAAGGCGCCTCGAGACAGACAGAGGTTGGACTGATGGCGGAACGCCTCCCTCCAGCTATAAGTGGTGGTGTAGATTAACGCTGCTCTCGTTCAGACACAGAGGGGGCTGAAAGCACTCATGTAGCAGCTGTAGAAGGAAAATAAACATGGCAGCAGAGAAATGAGCATTTATAATCCGCGTTCGATGAATGACGGACTGGCAGCACTAAAGACGACATCTCACACAAACGGTGTACGAGTTGTCATGCGATTGTCTCTCTGCAAATAGCACAGCTCTCTTAACGAGTGCTCCGAGTGCCCCCAATGCCCCCGTGATGCTATTTGTGCCTTTTCAAATACCCTCAGTTACCAACAAAGAACAAATTGTATTATTTATGTTTTACTGGCATTGACATCGTTTCAAAACTCTCGAGTTATGCCCTCCGCAAAAGGGGTTAACATACAGTAGAGTGTGCCTTATTTACTCAAGGCCTAGAATGAATTACTGCTGTTGTCAACAGCCCAGAAAATCATATCATGGTGCATGTGGCACGTTGAATGTCTTATAATAAATTGTGTCTTATTCATTCAATGCCTAGCAGTGAGTGGAAGTTGGCT
The DNA here is from genome assembly GCF_964188405.1 of Protomyctophum parallelum. NCBI lineage: Eukaryota > Metazoa > Chordata > Actinopteri > Myctophiformes > Myctophidae > Protomyctophum > Protomyctophum parallelum. Next base: position 34,709,974 of record NC_139714.1, read on the forward strand.
AATGTTCAAGTGCGTATTATGTTCCCTGAAAGGCGATCCAATCCCAATGCATATATACACACTCACGCACTGTACACACACTGTACACACACACGTCTCATAGCTGATGTGAGAACCACCTGTTATTACACATTCTCATGCAGTCTTCGTGGTGAACCGAAATTGTCACTCAAGCTGTTTTATGTCACCGTAAAGCCGTCAAGAGTGCACGGAATTGAGCGCCTTCGCAGGTATGCGCAAGTGGCTCACGTTTCACTGCATCTCATGGTCTTAGCAGATGGTGTGTGTGTGTGTGTGTCTGTCGTGGAGCAAACATCTCATGGTCTTAGCAGATGGTGTGTGTGTGTCTGTCGTGGAGCAAACATCTCATGGTCTTAGCAGATGGTGTGTGTGTGTCTGTCGTGGAGCAAACATCTCATGGTCTTAGCAGATGGTGTGTGTGTGTCTGTCGTGGAGCAAACATCTCATGGTCTTAGCAGATGGTGTGTGTGTGTGTGTGTCTGTCGTGGAGCAAACATCTCATGGTCTTAGCAGATGGTGTGTGTGTGTCTGTCGTGGGGCAAACATCTCATGGTCTTAGCAGATGGTGTGTGTGTGTCTGTCATGGAGCAAACATCTCATGGTCTTAGCAGATGGTGTGTGTGTGTCTGTCGTGGAGCAAACATCTCATGGTCTTAGCAGATGGTGTGTGTGTGTCTGTCGTGGAGCAAACATCTCATGGTCTTAGCAGATGGTGTGTGTGTGTGTGTGTGTGTGTGTGTGTGTGTGTGTGTCTGTCGTGGAGCAAACATCTCATGGTCTTAGCAGATGGTGTGTGTGTGTGTGTGTGTCTGTCGTGGAGCAAACATCTCATGGTCTTAGCAGATGGTGTGTGTGTGTGTCTGTCGTGGAGCAAACATCTCATGGTCTTAGCAGATGGTGTGTGTGTGTGTCTGTCGTGGAGCAAACATCTCATGGTCTTAGCAGATGGTGTGTGTGTGTGTGTCTGTCGTGGAGCAAACATCTCATGGTCTTAGCAGATGGTGTGTGTGTGTGTGTGTGTGTCTGTCGTGGAGCTAACATCTCATGGTCTTAGCAGATGGTGTGTGTGTGTCTGTCGTGGAGCAAACATCTCATGGTCTTAGCAGATGGTGTGTGTGTGTGTCTGTCGTGGAGCTAACATCTCATGGTCTTAGCAGATGGTGTGTGTGTGTCTGTCGTGGAGCAAACATCTCATGGTCTTAGCAGATGGTGTGTGTGTGTCTGTCGTGGAGCAAACATCTCATGGTCTTAGCAGATGGTGTGTGTGTGTCTGTCGTGGAGCAAACATCTCATGGTCTTAGCAGCATGGTCTTTCGGAAGTGATGGTTCTAGTATCTAGCGAAGAAGTAAGTCCATCACCATCACCCATGTGCAGGCTGCAGCGCCGTCGATCCTCCAGCATTATAGATTGCTTGCATGGGTCATCTCATCTTAGTTCTGGACGAGAGTGGTATCGAACAGTTCTCGGGTCTGCATGACATGAAGCTTAACTTCTTTAAAGCTCAGAATCAATTGCTCAAAGGCCGCTTGAGAGCATATGCCGCTCATGTAAGTTAATTCATAAAGGGTCTCTATCAGGTCCTCCAATGCTGGCCTACTTGAAGTGCCTAAAAGGATGTGCACAAAAAGAGGCAGCTTTTTGCTTTTACGGCCCAACAGCCTGGAATAAACTTCCATTCGAGCTCAGACACGCACCCTCTGTAGACTTTTTAAATCTCAACTCAAGTCTCACCTCTTCACTCTTGCTTTTACTTGAGTTTTACTATGCACGTTCCTACCCTGCCCTGACCGATTTGCTGCATGTGGTGTTTTTATTTGTTTCTATTTATTTTATGTTCTTATATTCAATTTTGTTCTTTGCCATTGTTCTATCATTTTAACTACTTGTGTTTTATTGTATTATATTTTTGTGTCCTGCCCTGTGAAGCACTTTGAGCTGCATTTATGGATGAAAGGTGCTATACAAATAAAGTCTATTATTATTATTATCACTTGGGTGTTTAAATAGTTTAGGATTAAGATCTAAGGCTTCTCTTTAAGTATTGGTATCTCGGCTCGTGGGTGTGGGAAGTCTCTCCGTGCTTAGGATCCCCTATTCACTCTTTAATTCATTCAGTCAGGATGAAGTATAAGTAACTCTGTCTCTGCTCGTGTCTTTTAGTTCTACATTGGGCAACCTGCTCCGGCTGCGTTCCGGATTCCGTAAGGTGGCGTAAGCCCTGCTTAATCGGCTATCGGTCTCCTCAGCACATTCCCTGGCTACTCCCGATTCTACTGCCACGCTGATGCACCAGTCGCCACCTGAAACTCAGGCCATGGTCCTCATCTGCCCATGAATCATCATCATGTGCATCTAATCGGAAGAGCTTTCAGTTGTTTATTCAGGATGTAATGAGTGCAAGTGCTGTATTCGATCAGGAATGGTAATCTTATTACCTTCATATACGGTGGTCGCTGGGGGTAGTTCAATTGGTGGCATGTCACAAGCTAATGTTAATAATGGTTCGTTGATGTTCCTCTACAGTGGCATTAAAGGAACATCGGGGTAATTGTGGTTTCCTCACTCTGGCGTTAGAGGAAAGTTGGGGTAACATAAATGGTTGCACTACATGTAAGATCTGTGAAATAGTTCAGGTAAGCCTCACGGCTATGGCATGCGCCATAGTTACACGTAGCTCACGTGTATCCGTGCAGGATCCAGAAATGCATAGCTTGCACTCTCGAGTCACTATCGAGTGGGACATCTGCCCGGATGTGTATCGGTTGAGAATTCCCGTAGGCTGATGGCGTTTCCTCATAAGGAACGTCGGCGTAATTGGGCCAATGGTGTGTCCTCATACTGGCAGTAGAGGAACATTGGCGTTGCACTACACGTAAGCCCTGCGAAAGCAGCGTAGAATATTCCTCTATAGTGGCATAGAGGAATGGCCTATCGGCGAGCGCAGCCATGCAGGCCTTTTTTCAGCTTAAGCTTAAGGTTAGTATATGCTTGTACTCCAAACCAATGGGTTTTGAGTCCGGCTTTCACCCCACACATTACTTTCTCACAGATAAGCCTCACGGCTCGCAGTCATGGCTACACATAGCTCACGTAAAGTTAAAATATCCGCGCAAGATCCAGAAATGCATAGCCGTTGCATTTCGTCACTATCGTGTGGGCGTAGGGCGTTCTCGGTTCTGCTTTGTTGGGGGGGGTTAGCAATCCGTGCAGGCTCCAGAAATGCATATTTGCATTTCGTCACTGTGCATTCATAGTGGGTCACCTGCCCGGATCGATGGTGAGAGTTCACCGAAAGGTATGTGTGTTGGGGGGTTATTGTATATCTATCTCCCTGCTCTTATGTTTTATGATGTTGCTTAATCATGCCGAGCAGGGAGAAATCCAGCAGAGCCGAACGCCAAGTCAAATATCATATGCACACTCATTACTCATTCTTCAATAAATATTGTTTAATCTATTCGTGAGTTGTCTGACTGAAATCAAACGCAGCACGCGGAGCGGCGGAGTCAGTTCAGTCAGTCAACCTCAAGGGAGGTTCTTGCTTGCTCAAAGGCCCATACTATGCTCAAGGGGTTAACATGCTGCATTACTATGTGGGAGTATACGTGTGCAAGTCTCTCACGTCATTCGCTGATGCGGCAGTCAGCTGACTAAGTGGGCAGGCTACTTAAGCTCACTAGACTCCATGCTCTTCCTGCCTTCCTCTGCTCATGGTTCCCCGGTTGTATGTGATGTTTTCTCCCACCACCACCCCAGCACCACCGGTGGGCTCTGCTATCTATGCTCCCCATGGGGGGGTTATTGTATATCTATCTCCCTGCTCTTATGTTTTATGATGTTGCTTAATCATGCCGAGCAGGGAGAAATCCAGCAGAGCCGAACGCCAAGTCAAATATCATATGCACACTCATTACTCATTCTTCAATAAATATTGTTTAATCTATTCGTGAGTTGTCTGACTGAACTGTATTGTGCACGCTGCCAGTATAGGGGAACTTTGAAAGGGCTGTTGTAGGCTAAAGGGGTTACCTGAGGGGTTCCTTCCATTCTGTATTTACTGTAAGTGCTGCACGTTAACCAACCAGACCTCGGGCTGACTTGAGAGAGGCCTCTGATGCTGCTTGTGCCGTCCGTTCAGCATAAAAGCACAGAAGAAGAGAGCTGTTGACAGCTGGGGAAAGGCGCCTCGAGACAGACAGAGGTTGGACTGATGGCGGAACGCCTCCCTCCAGCTATAAGTGGTGGTGTAGATTAACGCTGCTCTCGTTCAGACACAGAGGGGGCTGAAAGCACTCATGTAGCAGCTGTAGAAGGAAAATAAACATGGCAGCAGAGAAATGAGCATTTATAATCCGCGTTCGATGAATGACGGACTGGCAGCACTAAAGACGACATCTCACACAAACGGTGTACGAGTTGTCATGCGATTGTCTCTCTGCAAATAGCACAGCTCTCTTAACGAGTGCTCCGAGTGCCCCCAATGCCCCCGTGATGCTATTTGTGCCTTTTCAAATACCCTCAGTTACCAACAAAGAACAAATTGTATTATTTATGTTTTACTGGCATTGACATCGTTTCAAAACTCTCGAGTTATGCCCTCCGCAAAAGGGGTTAACATACAGTAGAGTGTGCCTTATTTACTCAAGGCCTAGAATGAATTACTGCTGTTGTCAACAGCCCAGAAAATCATATCATGGTGCATGTGGCACGTTGAATGTCTTATAATAAATTGTGTCTTATTCATTCAATGCCTAGCAGTGAGTGGAAGTTGGCTAATGTTCAAGTGCGTATTATGTTCCCTGAAAGGCGATCCAATCCCAATGCATATATACACACTCACGCACTGTACACACACTGTACACACACACGTCTCATAGCTGATGTGAGAACCACCTGTTATTACACATTCTCATGCAGTCTTCGTGGTGAACCGAAATTGTCACTCAAGCTGTTTTATGTCACCGTAAAGCCGTCAAGAGTGCACGGAATTGAGCGCCTTCGCAGGTATGCGCAAGTGGCTCACGTTTCACTGCATCTCATGGTCTTAGCAGATGGTGTGTGTGTGTGTGTGTCTGTCGTGGAGCAAACATCTCATGGTCTTAGCAGATGGTGTGTGTGTGTCTGTCGTGGAGCAAACATCTCATGGTCTTAGCAGATGGTGTGTGTGTGTGTCTGTCGTGGAGCAAACATCTCATGGTCTTAGCAGATGGTGTGTGTGTGTCTGTCGTGGAGCAAACATCTCATGGTCTTAGCAGATGGTGTGTGTGTGTGTGTGTCTGTCGTGGAGCAAACATCTCATGGTCTTAGCAGATGGTGTGTGTGTGTCTGTCGTGGGGCAAACATCTCATGGTCTTAGCAGATGGTGTGTGTGTGTCTGTCATGGAGCAAACATCTCATGGTCTTAGCAGATGGTGTGTGTGTGTCTGTCGTGGAGCAAACATCTCATGGTCTTAGCAGATGGTGTGTGTGTGTCTGTCGTGGAGCAAACATCTCATGGTCTTAGCAGATGGTGTGTGTGTGTGTGTGTGTGTGTGTGTGTGTGTGTGTGTCTGTCGTGGAGCAAACATCTCATGGTCTTAGCAGATGGTGTGTGTGTGTGTGTGTGTCTGTCGTGGAGCAAACATCTCATGGTCTTAGCAGATGGTGTGTGTGTGTGTCTGTCGTGGAGCAAACATCTCATGGTCTTAGCAGATGGTGTGTGTGTGTGTCTGTCGTGGAGCAAACATCTCATGGTCTTAGCAGATGGTGTGTGTGTGTGTGTCTGTCGTGGAGCAAACATCTCATGGTCTTAGCAGATGGTGTGTGTGTGTGTGTGTGTGTCTGTCGTGGAGCTAACATCTCATGGTCTTAGCAGATGGTGTGTGTGTGTCTGTCGTGGAGCAAACATCTCATGGTCTTAGCAGATGGTGTGTGTGTGTGTCTGTCGTGGAGCTAACATCTCATGGTCTTAGCAGATGGTGTGTGTGTGTCTGTCGTGGAGCAAACATCTCATGGTCTTAGCAGATGGTGTGTGTGTGTCTGTCGTGGAGCAAACATCTCATGGTCTTAGCAGATGGTGTGTGTGTGTCTGTCGTGGAGCAAACATCTCATGGTCTTAGCAGATGGTGTGTGTGTGTGTGTGTCTGTCGTGGAGCAAACATCTCATGGTCTTAGCAGATGGTGTGTGTGTGTCTGTCGTGGAGCAAACATCTCATGGTCTTAGCAGATGGTGTGTGTGTGTGTCTGTCGTGGAGCAAACATCTCATGGTCTTAGCAGATGGTGTGTGTGTGTGTGTCTGTCGTGGAGCAAACATCTCATGGTCTTAGCAGATGGTGTGTGTGTGTCTGTCGTGGGGCAAACATCTCATGGTCTTAGCAGATGGTGTGTGTGTGTCTGTCATGGAGCAAACATCTCATGGTCTTAGCAGATGGTGTGTGTGTGTCTGTCGTGGAGCAAACATCTCATGGTCTTAGCAGATGGTGTGTGTGTGTCTGTCGTGGAGCAAACATCTCATGGTCTTAGCAGATGGTGTGTGTGTGTCTGTCGTGGAGTAAACATCTCATGGTCTTAGCAGATGGTGTGTGTGTGTCTGTCGTGGAGTAAACATCTCATGGTCTTAGCAGATGGTGTGTGTGTGTCTGTCGTGGAGCAAACATCTCATGGTCTTAGCAGATGGTGTGTGTGTGTGTGTGTGTGTGTCTGTCGTGGAGCAAACATCTCATGGTCTTAGCAGATGGTGTGTGTGTGTGTGTCTGTCGTGGAGCAAACATCTCATGGTCTTAGCAGATGGTGTGTGTGTGTGTCTGTCGTGGAGCAAACATCTCATGGTCTTAGCAGATGGTGTGTGTGTGTCTGTCGTGGAGCAAACATCTCATGGTCTTAGCAGATGGTGTGTGTGTGTGTCTGTCGTGGAGCAAACATCTCATGGTCTTAGCAGATGGTGTGTGTGTGTCTTAAAGTTCTCAAACTCTGCCCGAACCCGACCAGGCCCGACCAAGCCCGACCCGACCCGACGTTTTAGGGCCGGGCCGGGCCCAAATAATATGCTAATTAGTCGGGCCGGGCCGAGCCTCGGGCTCTGTGATTTTCCGCAATTTTGTTCTTTTTTTTTTTTTTTTTTTAAGTGTTATTATAATAAAAATAGCAATTCTGTTATTTGTGTAATGTGATTGTGTATACGTGTATGCATTTATTATGAAGAGGGCTGCGCTAGGCGATTCACTTGTGACAGGAGGAGGACTGGAGACGGGGTCGCATCGCACTGGCATTTCAGACTCGGAGGCCTCGTACACACATGTCAAACCACGTGACTTCCATTAGAAAAGCATTGAGAATAAGGCGGCCATGAAACACAGACAGAACAGATCATGTCAGTCCAGCATGTGTGTACGAGGCCAGAGCAGCATTGCAGCCTGCCCCGCGCGCAGGCAGTAGACTAGAGAACAGTGAACGGTGAGAGACTTGCGTGCCTTGCTACCGCTGGTTTCCCTCTGGTTTGCGCACCAAACGAGCTACTAACCACCAGTTAACTTGCCAAGTTGCCATATGCTTAAATATTTTATCAAATCAATCGGATTATCACAGCTGAAGAAGCGTCAGGTTTTCGTCATGTTGCACTGAGAGTCTCGTTAACCCAGCTGGCTGCGATGAATAAAACCTAATTATTAATCAACGTCACCAAACGATCCATGATGGTGATATATAGCCTAACTTATAGCATATAGCTACACGTAAAGCAACTTCACTTCAGAGGAAACTAAGGGAGGGAGCTGCAGCAGCTATTCATGTTTACTCACCAGTCACCACCACCACTGTATGGAATCCATTAGAATGATTGGAAATGGAAGTTATGGAACATTAATAGCCTATTCTAACGTGAGTTACATACATCCTTTATTTCGATAAATCCGCTGATCTCCGTTCTCACTTTCACACTGAAACACGGCGCCGCTGCGCTGCCATTTAGTGCTGCTTTTTTTTCTCTTTTTTTTCTTTCGGGCTTTTGTTGGGCTTCGGGCTTAACATTATGGCAATTTTTAGGGTAGGGCCGAGCCTCGGGCCCACCCAGTTAGGGTAGGGTCGGGCCGGGCCATAATTTTTGGGCCCGTTGAGAACTTTAGTGTGTCTGTCGTGGAGCAAACATCTCATGGTCTTAGCAGATGGTGTGTGTGTGTGTCTGTCGTGGAGCTAACATCTCATGGTCTTAGCAGATGGTGTGTGTGTGTCTGTCGTGGAGCAAACATCTCATGGTCTTAGCAGATGGTGTGTGTGTGTCTGTCGTGGAGCAAACATCTCATGGTCTTAGCAGATGGTGTGTGTGTGTCTGTCGTGGAGCAAACATCTCATGGTCTTAGCAGATGGTGTGTGTGTGTGTGTGTCTGTCGTGGAGCAAACATCTCATGGTCTTAGCAGATGGTGTGTGTGTGTCTGTCGTGGAGCAAACATCTCATGGTCTTAGCAGATGGTGTGTGTGTGTGTCTGTCGTGGAGCAAACATCTCATGGTCTTAGCAGATGGTGTGTGTGTGTGTGTGTCTGTCGTGGAGCAAACATCTCATGGTCTTAGCAGATGGTGTGTGTGTGTCTGTCGTGGGGCAAACATCTCATGGTCTTAGCAGATGGTGTGTGTGTGTCTGTCATGGAGCAAACATCTCATGGTCTTAGCAGATGGTGTGTGTGTGTCTGTCGTGGAGCAAACATCTCATGGTCTTAGCAGATGGTGTGTGTGTGTCTGTCGTGGAGCAAACATCTCATGGTCTTAGCAGATGGTGTGTGTGTGTCTGTCGTGGAGTAAACATCTCATGGTCTTAGCAGATGGTGTGTGTGTGTCTGTCGTGGAGTAAACATCTCATGGTCTTAGCAGATGGTGTGTGTGTGTCTGTCGTGGAGCAAACATCTCATGGTCTTAGCAGATGGTGTGTGTGTGTGTGTGTGTGTGTCTGTCGTGGAGCAAACATCTCATGGTCTTAGCAGATGGTGTGTGTGTGTGTGTCTGTCGTGGAGCAAACATCTCATGGTCTTAGCAGATGGTGTGTGTGTGTGTCTGTCGTGGAGCAAACATCTCATGGTCTTAGCAGATGGTGTGTGTGTGTCTGTCGTGGAGCAAACATCTCATGGTCTTAGCAGATGGTGTGTGTGTGTGTCTGTCGTGGAGCAAACATCTCATGGTCTTAGCAGATGGTGTGTGTGTGTCTTAAAGTTCTCAAACTCTGCCCGAACCCGACCAGGCCCGACCAAGCCCGACCCGACCCGACGTTTTAGGGCCGGGCCGGGCCCAAATAATATGCTAATTAGTCGGGCCGGGCCGAGCCTCGGGCTCTGTGATTTTCCGCAATTTTGTTCTTTTTTTTTTTTTTTTTTTTAAGTGTTATTATAATAAAAATAGCAATTCTGTTATTTGTGTAATGTGATTGTGTATACGTGTATGCATTTATTATGAAGAGGGCTGCGCTAGGCGATTCACTTGTGACAGGAGGAGGACTGGAGACGGGGTCGCATCGCACTGGCATTTCAGACTCGGAGGCCTCGTACACACATGTCAAACCACGTGACTTCCATTAGAAAAGCATTGAGAATAAGGCGGCCATGAAACACAGACAGAACAGATCATGTCAGTCCAGCATGTGTGTACGAGGCCAGAGCAGCATTGCAGCCTGCCCCGCGCGCAGGCAGTAGACTAGAGAACAGTGAACGGTGAGAGACTTGCGTGCCTTGCTACCGCTGGTTTCCCTCTGGTTTGCGCACCAAACGAGCTACTAACCACCAGTTAACTTGCCAAGTTGCCATATGCTTAAATATTTTATCAAATCAATCGGATTATCACAGCTGAAGAAGCGTCAGGTTTTCGTCATGTTGCACTGAGAGTCTCGTTAACCCAGCTGGCTGCGATGAATAAAACCTAATTATTAATCAACGTCACCAAACGATCCATGATGGTGATATATAGCCTAACTTATAGCATATAGCTACACGTAAAGCAACTTCACTTCAGAGGAAACTAAGGGAGGGAGCTGCAGCAGCTATTCATGTTTACTCACCAGTCACCACCACCACTGTATGGAATCCATTAGAATGATTGGAAATGGAAGTTATGGAACATTAATAGCCTATTCTAACGTGAGTTACATACATCCTTTATTTCGATAAATCCGCTGATCTCCGTTCTCACTTTCACACTGAAACACGGCGCCGCTGCGCTGCCATTTAGTGCTGCTTTTTTTTCTCTTTTTTTTCTTTCGGGCTTTTGTTGGGCTTCGGGCTTAACATTATGGCAATTTTTAGGGTAGGGCCGAGCCTCGGGCCCACCCAGTTAGGGTAGGGTCGGGCCGGGCCATAATTTTTGGGCCCGTTGAGAACTTTAGTGTGTCTGTCGTGGAGCAAACATCTCATGGTCTTAGCAGATGGTGTGTGTGTGTGTGTCTGTCGTGGAGCAAACATCTCATGGTCTTAGCAGATGGTGTGTGTGTGTGTGTGTGTGTGTCTGTCGTGGAGCAAACATCTCATGGTCTTAGCAGATGGTGTGTGTGTGTGTGTCTGTCGTGGAGCAAACATCTCATGGTCTTAGCAGATGGTGTGTGTGTGTGTCTGTCGTGGAGCAAACATCTCATGGTCTTAGCAGATGGTGTGTGTGTGTCTGTCATGGAGCAAACATCTCATGGTCTTAGCAGATGGTGTGTGTGTGTCTGTCGTGGAGCAAACATCTCATGGTCTTAGCAGATGGTGTGTGTGTGTCTGTCGTGGAGCAAACATCTCATGGTCTTAGCAGATGGTGTGTGTGTGTCTGTCGTGGAGCAAACATCTCATGGTCTTAGCGGCGCACAGGCTGTACGCGGGGCGATTGGCGCTCACTGTGTTGACCTTGGCGAGTGTGAAGGTGAAGGTCGAGGGCTGAAGACGAGACAAGCGGTCACAAAGAGACGTGCACAAACACATATTAGGTCATTCTAGCTGATGCATATTGTTGAGCGACGTGGACTATTTTATTTGACCATTATTCCATCGATGACTTTTTCAATTAAACACATTGTTTTACATTTGTATCTATCAACGAATCGGTTAACATCTTATGCCCTATCTTGTGCTTCATTGCACTTACAGTGCTATGCAAAGAAAGAAAAAGCAGTATGCAATCACTTTCTTTATCGGGAAAAATATGAATTAACCACTTCAACAGGCTTGTGCGAAGTCTCTGTTAAGACAGCTAGACCACATACAAAAGCACCGGCACAGATCCACATTACTCACAAACAAAATGGCAGTGCCAAAGATATATGTGACACAAATCCGGGACTGTGGCTCCCTGTCATTTCTAATCCGTGGTGTGGTGACTGTGGCTCCCTGTCATTTCTAATCCGTGGTGTGGTGTCGGCTAGGCCGTTTGCAAATCTTCAGAAATGTCAGATCAGGCTGACAAGTAACTATAGACCTACCTTAATCCCATCACATGTCAGACATGCAGTGGTGGAAAGTAGATTTACTCAGGTATACTGTACTGTACTGTACTTAAGTACCATTTTGAGGTGCTTTAGAACTGCTTTAGAAGCCAGACAGAAATGACATGGACTGGTTATATCAGAGTGGTAATTTAGGCTCAAAATAAATTTGAGGGACATAAATGATATTAATGATATAATGATATATGATATTATAAATATGATATTAAAACTGTTTTATGCAAATGCATGTTGTAGTTCCTTTAACCCATTCTGAACGGGCACCCATTTTGGTGTTGGCATCATGTTATGCTTTAGCTATTGAAAAATAGCAGATCTACAAGCTCATATCGCGCCACCGAGTGGCGCGATACGAGCTTGTAGGTCTGCTATTTTTGAAAAAAATCGAAGAACGACTGACATTTTTAGAATCTGATCTCAGGTCAGAATGGGTTCATCAGACCAGTGTGTGTCCGGCGGAAACCTCGTATGAATCTGATCTCAGGTCAGAATGGGTTAATACACATTAACATTTGACTTTGGTTCTGTAAGTACCGGTATACAGGTATCTCGATGCCAATACTCAAGTAATGTTTTCAATACAGGCCTTTTATCCTTGTAACAGAGTATATGTATTGTGGTATCAGAGCAGTATAATTCTTCCAACACTGCAGACATGTAATAAATGTTAAAGACACCCAAAATGGTTCAGTCCGCAGACACCGTAAATCCCAGAGGGCTGACACGAATATCAAGAAGAAATGCTATGAAGTTTGAATCGCCTGACTTATTTTTGAATATTACATTTTTGTTCTGGTAGCCAAGGTATAATCTGATGAATTATTGCTGTTACTACACATGGCCCACACAAATACTCGCACGCACACATGTCCACCCACCCACACACACACACACACATGCACATCACACATGCGCACGCACACAGGCACGCAAAACCACATGAGGAGATATTGGATGAGTGTACAGACTACTAGACCACCCTGGAGCTGACACTCTGACAAAGCATCCGCAGGAAAGAATACACAGACTGTGTGTGTGTGTGTGTGTGTGTGTGTGTGTGTGTGTGTGTGTGCATTAATCTTCTCACACGGTCCATTTCAGTTCAATTAGACACAAGCATTTTACTGTGTTGGATCAGGTACTATCATTCTTAGAGAGAGAGAGAGAGAGAGAGAGAGAAGCAAGTGCACGAGTGAGAGCAGATTTGGAAAGTATTTTTTCTCAAGTAGGCTACTGAAAATATATTTACTCAAGTACTGTACTTTATTTATCTTTTACTATACTTGAGTGTGTACATTAATACTTCAGGACCTCCAATCCACTACATCTCAGGCAAACAATGTATACTTTACTTATTTAGATTAGTAATACAAAACATACATTAACCTAAATTAAGACCTACATATTTTATACTCAAGCTATTCGAAATTATAAGGTCGTTGGTCAGCTATTTTGTCAAATCCTTTAAAATCTGTGAATAAATGTATGTTGACTTGATGTATGTTACTGGTCCTGTTAAGTATATAATTTGATGCCAACGCCTTGAAATGTCACTTTACCTTGAAAACAGGCAGTGTACTTGTAACAGTGGTTACAGTATATTCTCTATTATGGTGTTGCTATACTTATACTTGAATCTCAGTACTTCTACCACTGAGACAGAGAGAGATTAAATGGCATGACTAATGGTGTGGTGGGGTTGTGGACAGACATGGACACATGAGAAATACAGACAGCTCTGACTGACGGACGCGCCCTCGGGCCTGGAAATCTATGTGTGTGGTCATCTCTCTCTCTCTCTCTCTCTCTCTTCTCACAGGCCCACACACATGTTCCAAGTGTCCTAGGCTCTCTATCTAATTCAAAGGAGCTTTTATTGGCGTGACCGTTGGAAAAAATAACTGTGTGCCTGTTACGGTCCTATGTGGCCCTAGTGTTGCTCTGGTCTGTGCATAATACACTCTTAGTGTTTTCCAGTGTTGATGATGGATGGTGGGAGTGGCCGTAGGGATTGGAGGCGTGTCGTGGAGATTGGGGACACACCTGGGCCTCGTCACCACCCCACTATAAAAGGAGAGAGAGAACAGCCCACAAGCCTCTTCTGCCATTGTAGCAACACCACATACAAACACTGCTGCTGAGACCCTGTTCTTTTGTTTTTTCCTATGAAAGCATAATTAGTTAGATAAAGTTGTTAGTCTGAGTTGTTAGCCACAGTTACTAATCAAACTCACAACCACTGTCCAAGTATCCCAAACCCCAGGGAAGCTGTATGGTAAGGGTGTGCTGCTATTTCTTTTGGTGCCCCAGTTTTTACCCACTGTTTAATATTTAGTCAGGGAGCCTAGAGTGTAATTTTCTTTTTGGTGTAGTTTAGGATTGTTTCTTTTCTAGGTAGGGTTGGGGGGGGGTGTTTTGTTTATTATTTTTAGCATTGGCCACCCTGAAGCCACTCATACATGCTTGCCCTGTTGTGAATAATTTGAAGTTTTCAATAAATGTACATCTTTTTGGCCTGAACTGGTTTGAGATTCTTGACAGCCAACATATATTACTCCTTTGGAGCCAAGACCCCATATAGGGTCAAAGGTCGTAATATATTTGGGGGCTCGTCCGGGATCAGCAGCAGGCGTTAGTGGTGATACAATGGTAGAATGGCACAGTTTGACTTAAAGTTGTTTCTAACCAACCCAACGTTAGAAAAGTTGAACAAATGCAGGAAGGCCGACTTGAACATAATTGCTGACCATTTTGAAGTACAGGCAGCTCGTCCTCACCTTAAAGCTGAGCTAAGAGCTATTGTGTTTGCACAGCTTGTTCATAATGAGCTCATTGTGTTGCCGCCGGTGCCTGGTTCTCCTCAGGTGGGGGAGGGTGATGTGGTGGATGATGTGGGTGGTGGGGCTGACCAAGGTGGGGCAGTATCACCCACGTTGTCGGTGGGTTCCTCTTTGGGGGAATCTAGGTTAGATGATGCCCGTTTAAGGGTGCGCTTAACTCGCCTTCGGCTAGAGGCCGAAGACAGAGTACATGCTCGAAAAATGGACATGGAATTCAAGCTAGAGTTGCAGCGTATTGAGGCAGATACAACTGTTAAAATGCGGAAGCTGGAGTTAGAGGCAAAGCATAGGGCTGGCACAGGGGTCCCTAAAGTAGAACAAGCACCACCAGTAGGGTCCCCTCCCGTTTCTCTGCAGTCGCCTGAGGTTCCTCCTCGTACCAAACTGCCGTTTGCTCCATCTCTGACATTTGATGTGAGTAAACACATTGCTTTAGTACCTCCTTTCCGAGAAAGTGAAGTAGAATGCTATTTCAATGCTTTTGAGAGAATTGCTGCTGCTTTACAGTGGCCGCAGGATATCTGGCCTTTGCTACTTCAATGCAAACTAACTGGCAAAGCTCAGGAGGCTTGTGCAGCCCTGTCACTTGAAGACAGTTTGAAATATGGTGTTATGAAAAGTGCTATACTCAGAACATACGAGTTAGTTCCAGAAGCGTATCGACAGCGTTTCCGTGGCCAGAAGAAAACGACTACACAAACCTTTGTCGAGTTTGCAAGGGAAAAGAGTACTCTCTTTGATAGGTGGTGCCTTGCAACCAAAACCTCAGAGTTCAGTGCCTTAAGAGAGCTAATGCTTCTGGAAGAGTTTAAGACTTGCATGTCAGAGCGTACCATGTTATACTTAAATGAACAGAAGGTGACTACTCTACAGGAGGCAGCTGTGCTGGCTGATGAGTTTGCACTAACTCATAAAAGTGACTTTTCAGGGAAAAGGGATAATGCTCCCAAGCAGCATCATAAAAATGATGATCCTCAGGTCACCCGCTCCAAGGGGTCTCCCACAAGTCCCAAGGGTGAGAGAAAGTGTTTCTTTTGCCTTAAGGCAGGCCATAGTATTTCTGACTGCTATGCATTGAAGCGTAAGCAGGAGACACAGCAGAATAAGCAACCAAAAGGTGTTGGTTTGATTAAAACTGTTCCCCCCGGTGGCCCCCAGCTAGCTACAGATAGGCCCATGGTTCCTGATGAGTGTTTCAAGCCGTTCATTTTTGAAGGCCAGGTGTCTTTGACAGGGAAGGCAGAGGACCAACAGAGTGTTAAGATATTGAGGGACACAGGTGGTTCACAGTCCTTTGTTCTGAGTGGTGTTCTACCCCTAAGTGGGGAATCCTCTTGTGGAGCCAGTACTATTGTACAAGGTATTGAGATGGGTAGTGTGCCAGCCCCACTTCATCATGTACATGTACAATCAGACTTGGTTACTGGGTTCTTCCGTGTTGCTGTGCGGAACTCGTTTCCTATCCCTGGTGTTGACTTCATTATGGGAAATGATATCGCTGGGGGTAAGGTGAGACCTGTCCCTGAAGTTGTATGCGACCCAGAACCCGATGCATTAGATGCATTGTCACAGACCTACCCAGAAGTGTTTTCTGTCAGTGTCCTCACTAGGGCTCAGGCCCGCAAACAGACAGAGGAAGGGATAAATCTAGCGGACTCCATGTTTGCCTCTGGTCTTAGGGAAGACAAGGTGCGTCAGGATAACACTAACCTGTCAGTTGACTATCCCCTCTCCAAGTTACCAGTCACACGTGAGTCCCTTATTAATGCTCAGCAGGCCGATACAACCCTCTCAAAATGTTTTGCAGAGGCGGTTGAGGCAGCAGAGGTAAGAGGCAAACGTCAGTCTTTTTACCTTGATGATCGGGTGCTAATGCGCAAATGGATCTCACGAAACATGCAGGGGTTGGGGGAGACAGACAATGACTGGGGCGTTGTGTATCAAGTTGTTGTTCCCACTGATTACAGAAGGCATGTGTTGGAGTTGGCCCACGACCATCCCTGGTCTGGACATTTGGGCATCACAAAAACCTATGATCGAATCCTAAGGCATTTCTTTTGGCCAGGTTTAAAAGCTGATGTAACCCGTTACTGTAAGACCTGCAGCACCTGCCAAGTCACGGGGAAGCCTAACCAAGTGGTACCACCTGCCCCCCTCTGTCCAATACCTGCGGTGGGTGAGCCATTTGAACATGTGATCGTTGATTGTGTTGGCCCATTGCCAAAGGCTAAGTCTGGAAATCAGTTCCTCCTGACCATAATGTGTGTGGCCACTCGTTTCCCAGAGGCTATCCCTCTACGGACAATTACTGCCCAGACTATCACTAAGGCATTGACTAAATTCTTCACTACGTTTGGCCTACCCAAAATTTGCCAAACTGATCGGGGAAGCAACTTCCTGTCAAAGGTGTTTGGGCAGACTTTGCAGTCCCTGGGGATTAAACATGTTGTGTCAAGTGCATATCACCCTGAGTCGCAAGGTGCACTTGAGCGCTGGCACCAGACGCTAAAGTCAATGCTACGCAAATACTGTTTTGAAACAGGGAAGACTTGGGATGAGGGGTTACCTTTTTTACTGTTCGCTATTCGGGAGGCTAAGCAGGAGTCTCTTGGGTTCAGCCCTGCTGAACTTGTCTTTGGGCACAGTGTACGAGGCCCATTAAAGGTGTTAAAAGAACAGTTCATGTCCATTGGTCCCTCACCCAAAACTAATGTGTTGGATTTTGTCACTCAGTGTCGAGAACGCCTTCACCAGGCTTGCTCCTTGGCAAAGGCTGCCCTCTCTACCAGCCAGGGGAAAATGAAACAGCGCTATGACAGAAAAGCAGTTGAACGCAGTTTTCAACCAGGAGACCAGAGAGGAGACCAAGGACACTTCAGAGAAAAGTACTGAGGCTGCTGTCACCCCAGATGCCTCGGTTTCTCTAGTGTTGAGCCCAGTGGCACAGGTGGATGACGATGGCTTGAAACTGGGAAGCAAATCTCAACAATGTGGTAGGCTACCTAACTCTGAAATATTGTCAAGCCTGGACACGTATTTGTGCTATCTTGCTGATGGTGAAAAGCAAGATGTTAAAGAGTTAATTTTGGCCTATCCTAGCCTTTTCGGGATGCGAAACGCACCAGCCACCTTTCAACGCTTAATGAATACGGTGCTTGGTGATGTCCCAAACTGTAATGTCTATCTTGATGACGTGGTACTGTACTCTTCTGTGTGGGAGGAGCATATGAGGTCATTGAGTATGGTGTTTGACCGTCTAGCAAAGGCATCCCTAACTCTCACCTTGGCAAAATGTGAGTTTGCCAAGGCAACTGTCACGTACCTGGGGAAGCAGGTTGGCCATGGGCAGGTGCGCCCTGTTGATGCTAAGGTAGAAGCCATCCTTGCCTATCCCAGACCCACTACCAGGCGGGAACTAAAGCGTTTCCTAGGAATGGCCGGGTACTACAGATGTTTCTGCAAGAACTTTTCTGTAGTTGTTACCCCCCTAACCAGATTGACTAGTCCTAAGCAACCCTTTGTGTGGACAGATGAGTGCCAACATGCCTTCGAATGTGCGAAGTCTCTTCTCTGCAGTGCTCCAGTTCTGGCTGCGCCAGACTTCTCTCGACCATTCACACTGGAGGTGGATGCCAGTGCTTCTGGAGCAGGAGCAGTCCTGCTACAGGAGAGCACAGATGACATCAACCACCCAGTGTGTTACTACTCCGCCAAGTTCAAGAAGCACCAACTGGGGTATTCAACAATAGAGAAGGAGACTCTGGCCATGCTGCTGGCACTCCAACACTTCGACGTTTATGTGGGTTCCAGCCCAGCACCAGTGACGGTCTACACCGACCACAACCCCCTGGTGTTCCTGGCCCGAATGTACAACCACAACCAACGATTGATGAGGTGGGCTCTGCTGGCACAGGACTACAATCTGGACATCAGACACAAGAAGGGGGCCAACAATGTAGTGGCCGACGCTCTGTCCCGCGAATGGGGGTGAGATCGAATTCAATACATCAAAATCATATGTTTAACTGTTAAGTTACCTTTTCAATTATGGTTGAATAACCATTTACCCATTTAAGTTGAACTTTGTAAAGTGTACATGTTTATTTTTATGGGAAGGGGTGTTACGGTCCTATGTGGCCCTAGTGTTGCTCTGGTCTGTGCATAATACACTCTTAGTGTTTTCCAGTGTTGATGATGGATGGTGGGAGTGGCCGTAGGGATTGGAGGCGTGTCGTGGAGATTGGGGACACACCTGGGCCTCGTCACCACCCCACTATAAAAGGAGAGAGAGAACAGCCCACAAGCCTCTTCTGCCATTGTAGCAACACCACATACAAACACTGCTGCTGAGACCCTGTTCTTTTGTTTTTTCCTATGAAAGCATAATTAGTTAGATAAAGTTGTTAGTCTGAGTTGTTAGCCACAGTTACTAATCAAACTCACAACCACTGTCCAAGTATCCCAAACCCCAGGGAAGCTGTATGGTAAGGGTGTGCTGCTATTTCTTTTGGTGCCCCAGTTTTTACCCACTGTTTAATATTTAGTCAGGGAGCCTAGAGTGTAATTTTCTTTTTGGTGTAGTTTAGGATTGTTTCTTTTCTAGGTAGGGCTGGGGGGGGGTGTTTTGTTTATTATTTTTAGCATTGGCCACCCTGAAGCCACTCATACATGCTTGCCCTGTTGTGAATAATTTGAAGTTTTCAATAAATGTACATCTTTTTGGCCTGAACTGGTTTGAGATTCTTGACAGCCAACATATATTACTCCTTTGGAGCCAAGACCCCATATAGGGTCAAAGGTCGTAATAGTGCCCAAAGCATGTCACAGAGCCTTGCGTCGGGGTCAAGGGGTCGGTCGATCGATTGGTTGTTCCACAGAATGTTGATCACATGATCGTATACATTAATTCAACATAGACATGATAACAAAAACCGATGTGTTGTTTACAGTAGGCTACATGTTACAATGTTACAATGCATAAGATCTATGGTCGGTCGGTCGGTCGGTTGGTCGTCTGGGTGTGTGTGTGTGTGTGTCCGTGTGTGTCTTTCATTAAAAGGGAACAAGGGGAGAGAACAGGAAACAAGGAAAGGTCAAGTTCACACACCACAATAGTTTTGCTCTCTGTCTTCCCTCACTTTCCCCACAGCCCCTCGAACCCCTTCCTGTTATTCCTCCTCGTCCCCTTTCTTTCTATCCCTCCTTTCTCCTCCTCTCACTCTTCTATCCATGCCTCCGTCTCTTCTTCCCTTTATCCTTCACTTTCTCCCTCTCTCTGTGCGTGCGTGCATGTATGCATGTGTGCGTGCATGTATGCATGTGTGCGTGCGTGCATGCATCCGTGTGTCTGTCTCGGGTGTCTGTCTCTTTCTTTTGTGTGTGTGTGTGTAGTGAAAGGGGAAATGAATCAGGGGGCTGGCATGCGGCGTGGCAGGGCTGCAGCTGCATGGACGCAGCACCTGCAGCCTCCCAGAACGTCAGGGAAACGTGCTGACAGCGCGCATGTTAGGGAATGTGTGCATGTGTGTGTGGTGGTGTGCGTGCGTATATGTGCGTGCCTACAGTATACTACAGCATCTGTGAGTGTGTGTGCATGTCTTTGTCTTTGTGCAAGTAAGCACGTTTGTGAAACTCCGCCCCACCCTGTGATCCCTCTACTTCCCTCCCTTTATGTCTCTCTCTCTCTCTCACTCTATGCCTCTCTCTCTCTCTCTCACTCTATGCCTCTCTCTCTCTCTCACTCTATGCCTCTCTCTCTCTCTCTCACTCTATGCCTCTCTCTCTCTCTCTCACTCTATGCCTCTCTCTCAACTCTTCTCTTTCCTTTGTTCGTTCCACAGTTGTGTTCTGTTTCTGTCTGTGGCTCTCAGACAGCTCTGCTCTAATTGATTTCTGTACGAGACAGCAGACTAGGGTAGCAGGTTAATATGGCCTATGGGAGTCTATCGCTACCAAGCACACGGCTGCATGCGCACGTGCACGTGCACGTACTTGTGTTCCTTATTCCTATACATGTGAGGGCCAAACGTCCCCGCATGTATAGTGGTGCATGTATAGTGGTGCATGTATAGTGGTGCATGCGGTGCATGTATAGTGGTGCATGCGGTGCATGTATAGTGGTGCATGTATAGTGGTGCATGTATAGTGGTGCATGTATAGTGGTGCATGTATAGTGGTGCATGTATAGTGGTGCATGTATAGTGGTGCATGTATAGTGGTGCATGTATAGTGGTGCATGCGGTGCATGTATAGTGGTGCATGCGGTGCATGTATAGTGGTGCATGTATAGTGGTGCATGCGGTGCATGTATAGTGGTGCATGTATAGTGGTGCATGTATAGTGGTGCATGCGGTGCATGTATAGTGGTGCATGTATAGTGGTGCATGTATAGTGGTGCATGTATAGTGGTGCATGTATAGTGGTGCATGTATAGTGGTGCATGTATAGTGGTGCATGCGGTGCATGTATAGTGGTGCATGTATAGTGGTGCATGTATAGTGGTGCATGCGGTGCATGTATAGTGGTGCATGCGGTGCATGTATAGTGGTGCATGTATAGTGGTGCATGTATAGTGGTGCATGTATAGTGGTGCATGTATAGTGGTGCATGCGGTGCATGTATAGTGGTGCATGCGGTGCATGTATAGTGGTGCATGCGGTGCATGTATAGTGGTGCATGTATAGTGGTGCATGTATAGTGGTGCATGTATAGTGGTGCATGTATAGTGGTGCATGTATAGTGGTGCATGCGGTGCATGTATAGTGGTGCATGTATAGTGGTGCATGTATAGTGGTGCATGTATAGTGGTGCATGTATAGTGGTGCATGCGGTGCATGTATAGTGGTGCATGTATAGTGGTGCATGTATAGTGGTGCATGTATAGTGGTGCATGCGGTGCATGTATAGTGGTGCATGTATAGTGGTGCATGCGGTGCATGTATAGTGGTGCATGTATAGTGGTGCATGCGGTGCATGTATAGTGGTGCATGCGGTGCATGTATAGTGGTGCATGTATAGTGGTGCATGTATAGTGGTGCATGTATAGTGGTGCATGTATAGTGGTGCATGTATAGTGGTGCATGTATAGTGGTGCATGTATAGTGGTGCATGCGGTGCATGTATAGTGGTGCATGTATAGTGGTGCATGCGGTGCATGTATAGTGGTGCATGTATAGTGGTGCATGCGGTGCATGTATAGTGGTGCATGCGGTGCATGTATAGTGGTGCATGCGGTGCATGTATAGTGGTGCATGTATAGTGGTGCATGTATAGTGGTGCATGTATAGTGGTGCATGTATAGTGGTGCATGTATAGTGGTGCATGTATAGTGGTGCATGTATAGTGGTGCATGTATAGTGGTGCATGCGGTGCATGTATAGTGGTGCATGTATAGTGGTGCATGTATAGTGGTGCATGTATAGTGGTGCATGTATAGTGGTGCATGTATAGTGGTGCATGTATAGTGGTGCATGTATAGTGGTGCATGCGGTGCATGTATAGTGGTGCATGTATAGTGGTGCATGTATAGTGGTGCATGCATAGTGGTGCATGTATAGTGGTGCATGTATAGTGGTGCATGCGGTGCATGTATAGTGGTGCATGTATAGCGGTGCATGCGGTGCATGTATAGTGGTGCATGTATAGTGGTGCATGTATAGTGGTGCATGTATAGTGGTGCATGTATAGTGGTGC
Source organism: Protomyctophum parallelum (assembly GCF_964188405.1). Taxonomy (NCBI): domain Eukaryota; kingdom Metazoa; phylum Chordata; class Actinopteri; order Myctophiformes; family Myctophidae; genus Protomyctophum; species Protomyctophum parallelum. Next base: position 34,731,959 of record NC_139714.1, read on the forward strand.
ATGTATAGTGGTGCATGTATAGTGGTGCATGCGGTGCATGTATAGTGGTGCATGTATAGTGGTGCATGTATAGTGGTGCATGTATAGTGGTGCATGTATAGTGGTGCATGTATAGTGGTGCATGCGGTGCATGTATAGTGGTGCATGCGGTGCATGTATAGTGGTGCATGTATAGTGGTGCATGTATAGTGGTGCATGTATAGTGGTGCATGTATAGCGGTGCATGTATAGTGGTGCATGTATAGTGGTGCATGCGGTGCATGTATAGTGGTGCATGCGGTGCATGTATAGTGGTGCATGCGGTGCATGTATAGTGGTGCATGCGGTGCATGTATAGTGGTGCATGTATAGTGGTGCATGTATAGTGGTGCATGTATAGTGGTGCATGTATAGTGGTGCATGTATAGTGGTGCATGCGGTGCATGTATAGTGGTGCATGTATAGTGGTGCATGTATAGTGGTGCATGTATAGTGGTGCATGCGGTGCATGTATAGTGGTGCATGTATAGTGGTGCATGTATAGTGGTGCATGTATAGTGGTGCATGTATAGTGGTGCATGTATAGTGGTGCATGTATAGTGGTGCATGTATAGTGGTGCATGTATAGTGGTGCATGTATAGTGGTGCATGTATAGTGGTGCATGCGGTGCATGTATAGTGGTGCATGTATAGTGGTGCATGTATAGTGGTGCATGTATAGTGGTGCATGCGGTGCATGTATAGTGGTGCATGTATAGTGGTGCATGCGGTGCATGTATAGTGGTGCATGCGGTGCATGGTTAGTGGTGCTGGCGTTTGTGCGTGTGTGTGAATTCTCACTTAGGGATCCAGTGCGATCCCAGAGCTCGTTAGTGAATTCAGATCACCTGGGAGCGTGGCTAATGAAATGAACCCTTTAACAAAGGCGTGCAGAGGCTCTGAGGTCTGGATTGAATGGCGGAAAAAATGACATTAGTTTTTTTGTCTTGATTGATGGTGATTACAGCTCGGTTTTAGCGCGCACGTCCCAGCCACCATAAATCACCCCGTACATAAATCACGTAATTAGCGATAGCGGAGCTCCTGAGACTATCATATGAGCTTCATGGTAACGGTTGAAACGGGGGGCGATGAAACTCCCATGATGCTCTCTGATAATCCAGCCAGTGGTTTAATAATGGACCCTGATATTGATCGGTGGTAGGATTTATTTTTCCATATAGTACTGTACTGAAAATTCCATGAACCCATGAAATGGTGATTAATGGTATGGTCACATAATTGTGCTAATTACTCAAATTGTTCAACGTGCAACTTTTAGCAACAGAGCTTAATCTCATCTGCTATTTGAATCATAAAAGTTTACATTAAACAACATTTCTGGCTCTAGTAACATGGGACCTATGGGGGCTTCCAGTAGGGACCTATGGGGGGACCTATGGGGGCTTCCAGTAGACTACACAGTGTTGACATGCCACCCATAGCACCAACTAGAATCGCCATGCTGCTGGGAGAAATTTTTTGTTTCTGCAAGCTTGCCTCCTGTTCCATTTAATTAATTTTCTTTGTGCCGATTCGCCCACCCACTTTGGTATTGACATTAGATTATGGTCATGCAAATGTATGCATCTATGTGTGTGTGTGAGTGTGTGTGTGTGTGTGTGTGTGTGTGTGTGTGTGTGTGTGTGTGTGTGTGTGTGTGTGTGTGTGTGTGTGTGTGTGTGTGTGTGTGTGTGTGTGTGTGTGTGTGTGTGTGTGTGTGTGTGTGTGTTGAGTGACTGGCGGTTTGTGTGTTCTGCAGCCTTTCTCATGTGGTTTTGGCAGCAACCACTAACGACTAACCTGTTAAAAAACCTGTTAATCTTTCCATTCTATAAATAGCTTCAAATAGATATCGTTAAAGTAGGCCTACAATAAACACACATGAATCCATGAATAATCCCTGCATGGGCTGTTGAACAGGTCCCTTCATTGGACATTTTCCAAAGGCACACTTATCTAGGCCAGGGGTTCTCAACGCTTTTGGCTGGGGACCCCCTGAAATGCTTTGGCCATGTCTCGCGACCCCCTCCCCGGCCCCCCTCAATACAAATTGACCACTATACAATAACGTTAAAAATAGAGAAAATATCACAAATAAATACTGAAACCAGATATAATCATTAAGGAAATGTATGCATGCACTATGTGTACTATTTCGTTTTTTTTTTTTGTAATGATCTGGAAATAATTTGGCGACCCCCTGGGGGGTCGCGACCCCCAGGTTGAGAACCCTTGATCTAGGCTATACTACTAAGAACAGTGGCTCTCAAAGTAATGTCCGGGTAACCCCAGGGGTCCTTGAGTCGGATCACCAGCGACATTAATAGCATCAAGCTATCAGTTCAACCACTTTAACGCAATTTTTTGAATGTTTTAAACATTGTAAAGTAAATCTTGAATGTCTGACATGGATGTGGCGGACGGTCCTAGTAATGAACATGTTTGAGCACCACTGATTTAGAATCAACAGCACCTTAAATCTCCATGATTCTTCTCAATGACCACACTGGCTCCTACTGTATATACAGTGGCTTTTTCTGGGGGGAACAGTGGGTTGCTTTGTGACGCATTGTGAGCTTGTAGGCCTACTGTAGATCTGCTATTTTTGAGTGGTGCAGCCACTCCAAAGAACGGCAATGTCCGTCCCTCCATATTTCCTATGTCCCTACATAGGGACATAGGAGTATGTTTAGGGTACCAACAGGTGCCAAAGTGGTGCTGTTGAGCTAGAAACAGAGAGAGAAGAGAGTGTTGCACTGTTCCCCTGGGTGCGTTCATGGGGGTCTGGATGTTCCGGGGACCCCCGGGGGACCCTCACAATTGCAGGTAACTCTGTTATTTCTTAACCGTTTCGGACGCGGGGCAGCTCGCCAGAACCGGGCCGGCACCGTGGGTGCGTTCATGGGGGTCTTGAAGTTCTGGGGACCCCCCCCCGGGGAGTGGGGAGCCCCACATGGAGTTGCACCACTCAGTTCACACAGGTGCGATTTTATATTGTAAATGGTTCTTCAAGCTCACAACGCATTGTGATGCGACTGTTAAAATAGCTAGCTAAGTGGCACGCACGCACGCGCGCACACACACACACACACACACACACACACACACACAGACACACACACAGAATTAGAGTCAACATGTCAGAGTGATTCTCTCACCACATCCATCCATCACCCTCTCACCTTAGAAGCACACACTGTAAAATCCATTTGTACAGTCACTCTCTTGGTTAAATTCACACGCTGCATTAGCAAGAGTGTGTGTGTGTGTGTGTGTGTGTGTGTGTGTAGTGCTCAGAAAGGCCCTGCGGCTAGCTGCGCAGGGTGCACAGTGTGCGCCGTAAGCTAGCTGCGCAGGGTGCACAGTGTGCGCCGTAAGCTAGCTACGCAGGGTGCACAGTGTGCGCCGTAGGCTCAGCATGAAGACAATGTGCCACTATGCTCCGCCGGTGCACCTGTGTTATGCTTTGCTGCTGACGAAGACGTGCGCTCCCCTTTCGGCATGAAGATCTGTTTTGTTTCCATGACTCACGGGACAGAAACGGCAACAGTCTGTAAACCACCGACTGTAAACTGACGGGCTTTGTGGTTCAAAAGGGGCAGATCATTTATGACGTGAAGGCTAGCACGGGAAATGGGAATTAGTCACGTGAACTGAAACAGTTTTTCGTGTAGAGTTGTTTTACTTCCTACTGGCGCTTTTTTTTTGAGTGGTGCAACCACTCCTACAACCAGCAATGTCCGTATGTGGCCATGAGCACGAGTATATGACTTATTAGTACCAGTAGGGGGCGCCAGAAACAGAGAGAGTGATAGTGCTGTGCCTGCTGCCTGCTAATGAGAGAGAGAGAGAGAGAGAGAGAGAGAGAGAGAGAGAGGTGGGGGGGGGGGTTTGTAACCAATTTTTCACCCGGTGCCAATTGCTGTAACCCTGGGCGTGACTCTCCCTCTGCCAACCTGGGGAGAGCCCTGAACCTCATGCTTCCTTCAATGCACGAGGATTGAGCAGGCTGCATCTTATCACCTGACATGGGGAGTTTCCCCGGTAGGGCGTAGTGCGTGGAAGGAAGACGTTATTCCAACCAGTTCCTTTCCCCTCCATCAGGTAGTATAGAGACCAGCATTACTGCATGTTCTTTTGTCTGGGTACCTACCTACCCGAGGGGACATGGGGACAACATGCACACTCCACACAATCTGCAACACGACTTTATATAAGATGTAATGGGGGGGTACCTGCTTCATCTCTTACTAGGCCTGAAAAACATCCTAACCCTTAATATAGGGGCAACCCTAGTGGTTAGAGAGGCCATCTGGTAAGCAAAATGTCACCGGTTTGCCTGCTCCGTGTGCATGTGTCCCTGTCTGAGTAAGGCACTTTGCAATAGATCTCAAATCTAACCCTGCTCATAATAATCTACCGGTATATGCACGCTGATGGCATGCGTGGTGATACTATATCATGTGTTATACATATCTTTACGTTGTCATATCGGATCATGTAGCCTACTGGCAATTGCTACAGTCTGTCTGTCTGTCTGTCAATCAACGCACGCACGCACGCACGCACGCACGCACGCCTCCGATGTCATTAATCATACTGTAATTTCTAGAGCTGTTAGTGTTAAGACGAGTGCCTTGTAAGATAACCGGTTGAACTTTTGAAGTACTCCAGAGGAAGGTCTATGACATGTAACTCCAGTATGTGATTATCAAAGGATCACATGAGATGCATTGCTGAGACGGTGCCAAAGCTTTCAGGTGTCACCCAAAGAAGAAGGAAAGCAAACCCGGGGCAGTCGTGTGTGTGTGTGTGTGTGTGTGTGTGTGTGTGTGTGTGTGTGTGTGTGTGTGTGTAAACCGTAGCGCACAGTGGTGGAATGCAACTCGGTACATTTTCTCAAGTGCTCAATTGTTTTGACATTTAATACTTACTCCACTACATCTCACAGGCATAGTGTACTCCACTACAATGATTTAAAACATTAGTGACTAGTTGCTTACAGATTTAGATGACAATGAAACCAATATTAGATATATAGGTATATAGGTATATGGTTGAAACCCCAAATAATTGATAGAATAGATTTTTCAATGGATTCTGTTAGTATTGGTTGTCCTATAAATAACATAGGCCTACTAATTTTTTATTTATTTTTTTTAACGAAGAATTAACAACTGTAAGGCGTCGTTTTCAAGATGTCGTCCACGATTGCTGCCGGGAGCTTAAAATGCCACTAGTGGCCGAGCCAAATTGGTTTGCAATGGTTTTTGAAAACCATATGCCCATATACCCAACACCATGCCAACATTCAAAAAGTACTGCATAATTGTTATGATTTTTTTACATCGCTATTTTTTACATTGCGACCAAAGGTCGCAGTTAACTGGAATCGAGCATTTCCTGTCAGTTAGTGTTTGGATATATATTTCAGAACCTGTTCTGACATTCCATATGTTGTCCATTCAAATTTCAAACTCTAGACGGGAACCCGCCCCAAAGTTATTAGTGCAGCCACAGCCGGTGAAAACTAGAGTTCTCAACAGGCCCGAAAATTAAGGCCCGGCCCTACCTGGGCCCTCGTCATACCCTGTACACTCAAGAGAATGTCCCCGCTCCATATAATGGAGCTGACCTGTTCTGACATTCCATATGTTGATCTGTCCTCATCAAACCCTGTACACTCAAGACACATTCCATTATGCAGTGGCGTGCACAGACATTTAGAGGGGCAGGTGCTCAAGTGAAAAAAGGGCACCTTGTGCAGCACATTTTGGTGCTTTAGCTATTGAAAAATAGCAGATCTACAAGCTCGTAGCGCGCCACCGAGTGGCGCGCTACGAGCTTGTAGGTCTGCTATTTATTTTTTTTATCGAAGAACCACTGGCATAGAAACATAGCTTTAGATTGTGGGGGGGCCTAAATAATATAGTAGAAGCGTTTTTTTTATCAAGATTTGATCAATGTCACCGCATGGTCCACACACTACAAATTAAGAAAAGAAAAAAAACTTTTTTTTATTTTTTTTAAAGAGCACATTGCCAAAAAGGGTTAGGGTTGCTCTAGCACCCCCTAGTGTCTATCTGTGCACGCCACTGCCATTATGGCCAGTACAGAATTCATTCCATATGTTGATCTGACCCCCCCCATGCCAAAGCGCCAACGCTCGCCCAGCAGTCTGCCATCAACGAGGCGGATGCGTGCCCTTTAGGGCGAGGTCAAGTATACGTGAAAAGAGTGTGTATACTTTCTCCAGCGGTGAAGGTGCAGCAGTTCGGCAGGCTATCCTGTGAACTACAGCTGCTACTGTACCAATGATCCCATTCCAAACAAAGGCATGCCGGGATATATAGCAGGTTTATTTATTCATCACATGCTCAGAACACTCATCACCAAGAAACCAGAGCAGAAAGCACAGCGTAAAGGCAGTGGTTGGTCTTTTTCTGGGACCCAAGTTATATATCCAAGTTCCACTTGTTTTGTTTATTTTCCCAAAATAAACTAAATTCTACATAAAATTCTACACATTTTTTCAAGTAAAAAAAAAAAAAAGTGAAGAGAAAAGAAAATCTGAAAAATAAATTAAAAAGATATTCACAAATAAAATTAAAATTCCAATAGTTTCCAAAAATGAGTAGTGGTAGAAATTAATGATGAAAATAGCTAATCTATAAACCCACACACAATTGCATCACGGCACATTATGATCTTGTACTCAGTTAGGCTATTTTCAGTATAGCCTATACTTTTGAAATAAGCTATAAACTGAATAAGTGATTATTTTATGCATCATGCCGTTTGTACATTTGGATCACGGGGAGGCAGTGGCACTACATTTCTCTTTAGGGTCTTGTGGCAAAAAGTTTGGGAAAGTTTGGCATAGCATCAGCATGTGTGCCTTTGAACGTGATCTAGGATTATCAGCGCCACTTGTCCAGCGAGTGAAGATATACTACTGCCCCCTGGTGGAATTATTACGTACTACTGACTGACCTATGAATGCTGTTAAAGGGTAAGACCACTTTTTTTGAGGTTTGGGTTGTGTAGTTACTTTGCCATGATGCAACTCCAAATGTGGACAAGAAATAAAAAAATACTGCTCCAGTGATTAGAAATTGATAATTCAAAATATGCTCCTCATTGACTTACATTGTAGCTAAAACAGCTCTCAAAGTCACTCTTTTGGTACGTAAACAAACACAAACAAAGTTGATTCAGACAATATAGAGCATCACCAAAACTCATGTGGTTTTATTTTTTCATAAAAATGTTAGATTCCTGTTGATTTTACTATTTGAAGATCTGGATCCGGATCCAGTCCGGGTTTTCTTCCCAATAAAATGGACAAATCAACAGGAAGATAACATTTTTATGAAAAAATAAAACCACATGAGTTTTGGTGATGCTCTATATTGTCTGAATCAACATTGTTTGTGTTTGTTTACGTACTAAAAGAGTGACTTTGAGAGCTGTTTTAGCTACAATGTAAGTCAATGAGGAGCATATTTTTAATTATCAATTTCTAATCACTGGAGCAGTTATTTTTTATTTCTTGTCCACATTTGGAGTTGCATCATGGCAAAGTAACTACACAACCCAAACCTCAAAAAAAGTGGTCTTACCCTTTAAAGGTGCTGTAAAAGTGAGATTATTTTGTTAAAATAAATCTATCTTCTGATAGTAATCATTGCTATAGAGTGTCAGTAATAGGGGTCCCCGTATCTCCGGTTCTTTAGTAAACAGAAAGTAAAATGTCAGGTCATGATAACAATTACACCCAGGCGGGAGAACTCATGCAGGATACTGGATAAACAAGTGAAATTGGAAGTGATGAAAAACAAATATTTTAAAACTAAAACATTGTTTAAACAGGCAAAAAAGAAAAAAACGAAGGAGACAACATTGGAACTACAACAATATAAAATTGAAGCTGATAAATGGGTTCTTTCTCCTGATTGGATGAAATTGGTGTAGGCTACCACCTGAAAATGTATTTAGCTGTTTAGTAAAAAGCTACAGAGACAGGGAGACCCCTGTTACTGAACAAAGTACTCTGTAGCAATATTTGTTATAGTAATACTAATAACCATTTCATATAGAGCTAGAGGACACAAAATCATTTGTATTTTAACCCAGAAATATCACGTACAGCAGCTTTAACTGGTGGTGAATCAACAACAAAAAATAACAAGCTTGTAATTATTTTAAGTAAATGATATCGCCAAGATGGCTGTGCTTTAGTTTGAACCCACACTGACTGAACAGTATCACTGAGAAGTCAGATGACATCCCTCTTTGTAAAAAGAGAACGCGCAATTCTTCCATCACTCATTAGTCCAAGTACACGGCGTCTCCAGCAGAGACGTCGTCTCAACCTCTGTAGCCACTAGCCAGCGTGATTGTGTCCATTGACAGATGTGGTGTCCTTGAGCAAGACAGTTCATTGAACAACTGCCAGTGGGCTCGCTCACTGTCAAATCTCTCTGAGTTAACCACCTGTTGTCCATATTATGGACATTCTTGGAAAATAGCTGACCTACAAGCTATTTTCAAATGGCCCAAAAGTTCATACTAGGGTTAACAAGTGAACGTAGAAAATGTTCCCCAGTCCCTGGAGCGGGCCTTCTCGTTTCCACGATGACCGACCTCGGTGCACGGGTTGAACGACCTTCATCTCTCCACTGGTGAAGCTGTGGCGATTTTATTTCTTGGAGAGGAACTTCATCTTGTTTCCTAAAGCGTATAACGGAAAACGATAAAATGTTTTTGGTTAGATTGTTAGATTATTTGTGTGTTGTTGTACCTCCGCCACCTGCAGACAGCTGGCCTTCACACATGATGCTATTCTGGTTAAATGAGTTGGAGGGAAACGGAGGTTCCTTACCCAGGCCTTTCAGGAACCTGTTGACCCGACGGTGCTCGTTGTCACGAATGGACTCCAAATACTCCTGTGCCCTCTGCTCAAAGAGCCCTATAGAGAGACAGAGACAGAGAGATGTTTAATACTCCTGTGCCCTCTGCTCAAAGAGCCCTATAGAGAGACAGAGACAGAGAGATGTTTAATACTCCTGTGCCCTCTGCTCAAAGAGCCCTATAGAGAGACAGAGACAGAGAGATGTTTAATACTCCTGTGCCCTCTGCTCAAAGAGCCCTATAGAGAGACAGAGACAGAGACAGAGAGATGTTTAATACTCCTGTGCCCTCTGCTCAAAGAGCCCTATAGAGAGACAGAGACAGAGAGATGTTTAATACTCCTGTGCCCTCTGCTCAAAGAGCCCTATAGAGAGACAGAGACAGAGAGATGTTTAATACTCCTGTGCCCTCTGCTCAAAGAGCCCTATAGAGAGACAGAGACAGAGACAGAGAGATGTTTAATACTCCTGTGCCCTCTGCTCAAAGAGCCCTATAGAGAGACAGAGAGATGTTTAATACTCCTGTGCCCTCTGCTCAAAGAGCCCTATAGAGAGACAGAGAGATGTTTAATACTCCTGTGCCCTCTGCTCAAAGAGCCCTATAGAGAGACAGAGACAGAGAGATGTTTAATACTCCTGTGCCCTCTGCTCAAAGAGCCCTATAGAGAGACAGAGACAGAGAGATGTTTAATACTCCTGTGCCCTCTGCTCAAAGAGCCCTATAGAGAGACAGAGACAGAGAGATGTTTAATACTCCTGTGCCCTCTGCTCAAAGAGCCCTATAGAGAGACAGAGACAGAGACAGAGAGATGTTTAATACTCCTGTGCCCTCTGCTCAAAGAGCCCTATAGAGAGAGACAGAGAGATGTTTAATACTCCTGTGCCCTCTGCTCAAAGAGCCCTATAGAGAGACAGAGACAGAGAGATGTTTAATACTCCTGTGCCCTCTGCTCAAAGGGCCCTATAGAGAGACAGAGACAGAGACAGAGACAGAGAGATGTTTAATACTCCTGTGCCCTCTGCTCAAAGAGCCCTATAGAGAGACAGAGACAGAGAGATGTTTAATACTCCTGTGCCCTCTGCTCAAAGAGCCCTATAGAGAGACAGAGACAGAGAGATGTTTAATACTCCTGTGCCCTCTGCTCAAAGAGCCCTATAGAGAGACAGAGACAGAGACAGAGAGAGAGAGATGTTTAATACTCCTGTGCCCTCTGCTCAAAGAGCCCTATAGAGAGAGACAGAGACAGAGAGATGTTTAATACTCCTGTGCCCTCTGCTCAAAGAGCCCTATAGAGAGAGACAGAGACAGAGACAGAGAGATGTTTAATACTCCTGTGCCCTCTGCTCAAAGAGCCCTATAGAGAGACAGAGACAGAGAGAGAGAGATGTTTAATGTCGCAGCTGAAATGAATTACTTTATGTGACTAGTGACTAAAGCAACTTTCTTTTCATGGAATCCAAATGCGTTTCCTGTGCTTAATGTTTTGTGTAAGGCACATGTTGAAATGTGCTATACAAATTATATTTGCCTTGCCTTGCCAGGACTAAAAGTATAAAGTATAAAAAAAAATCACACCCGTGTGAACTGAGTGGTGCAACTCCCCCCTCCTCTCCTCACTAATACTATCTCTCTCTCTGTTTCTGGCACAACAGCGCCCCTACTGGTACTCATAGTCATATACTGGTGCTCATGGCCACATAGGTGAACACGGACATTGCTGTTCCTTGGAGTGGTTGCACCACTCAAAAAAGCATTTGACTCAGAGCATCTAAAACCCCCGGCGAAGGCCTACAAAGGCCGGTTGGCGCAGTACCTCTGACTACCCGGCGGTGGAGCTCTCTCTCCTGGATGAACCAGCCGAACATCTGGGTCTCCATGAAGACCTCCAGGAAGCGCCGCGTCGTCTTGGACGACACCGACTTGCAGAAGCCCTCGCGGCGGAAGGAGCACGGCGCCGGCGAGGACGAGGACGAGGAGTAGCCGTCCTCGCGGTCAGACACCACAAAGAGCGGGTAGTGGCCGACCAGCTCCACGAAGAAACGGACGAAGGCCTCGGATACCACAGTGCTGTCGGAGCTGGAGTCTGGGGATCGAACCCATTAAGACCTGAGGCTAATTCTACAAAATGCCTTCGAAATCTGTAGTTCTCACACTGTCAAGAATTTAGAAAAGTATTCAAAAATAGCTTGCATCTACTTGTACATCTGCTATTTATAATGGTTTTCCTGTTTTTATTGGGTTAAAACCTCATGAACCCTAGTGTTTTTATCTCGTGAATGTCCTAATAAATAGGTGAACAATCAACAAAAACAGGCAAATATTTTTGGAAAATAGCAGATCTACAATCTCACAATGTGGCGCATTGCGATATGTTGTGAGCAAAATTAGTTAATATACTGTAGCATCACAATCATTTTGACCACTTTTTTCCGTAACATAGGCCTATACGATGACTATTAAAAGAAAAAAAGGAAAATGTTGAATAATTTTATGTTATTTAAAACATTTTACATAACTCTTTATAACTCTCTAACCTTTTCGGATGGGGGGGGGGGGGGGGGTGTCCGCGACCAACTACATATCTATTTGGGTCTCCTTGAATTGAAAGAAGTCTGAGAACCACCAGTGATTAAACCCCAGCAATCTAAAACACATCTAAAATACCAGGTTAAGGTAACCTTGTAGATCTGCTATTTTCAGTGGCGATAATTATGTCGAGCGAAAGCAGGAAAGACACTATTCCCCTCACCATCTCCTCCTCTCTCATTGGCTAGCTCCTTCCTCCTCTCCAGCACGTTCTCAAGTGCTGACTGGAGCTTGGAGGGCAGGATGGAGTCTTCATCTTCTAACTGCACATAATCACACACTTATCACCAGTATCACTGTTACAACTACAGTCAAAGTAATCACACACTTATCAGCAGCATCACTGTTACGACTACAGTAAAAGTAATCACACACTTATCACCAGTATCACTGTTACAACTACAGTCAAAGTAATCACACACTTATCACCAGCATCACTGTTACGACTACAGTAAAAGTAATCACACACTTATCACCAGTATCACTGTTACAACTACAGTCAAAGTAATCACACACTTATCACCAGCATCACTGTTACGACTACAGTAAAAGTCATCAACATTCACTGGAGTAAACGTACAAAAGCATTGCCATCAAAATGTATTTATAGTCCAAAAAGTAAAAGTATATAGTTATGCAGAATGTCCCATCTAAAATGTGTAAAAGTATTTTGAAAATAGCAGATCTACATGCGCACAATGTGTCACAATGCGTGTGAGCTTCTAGACAATGTGTCACAATCAGTGTGAGCTTCTAGATCGGCTATTTTCAAAATAGCCAAAGTTTAAGCAACTAGTAAATAGAGTTTCCAAATATTTTTTAACGTGACGCACCTGTCTGAGCAAGCGGCTGTTTCCCAGGTCCACCACCAGAACCTGTGTAATGAAAAATAAGGTTCAGCTTGTTAAAGCACTTTGTGACCATCCATTTCTATCAGTCACGATAAGTAACTTTAAATAAGAGTAATTTTAAAGTTTTACTTTCATAGTTTTCAAATGTCCTTTTATGATGTGTTTAAATGCTCGCATCTTGATGTCTGATCACTTGATTTTAATCACTAGGAAAATAATCAACAGTTGCAGCCCTTTTTTTATACAAACTTTCTGCAAACCAAAAGCCCTACAGTTAGTTTGAATGTGTAGATTAGATCATTTCACTATTCATCATACGATAAGTGCGTGCGTGCGTGTAGGTCAAGCGATTTGAACCTCCTCCAGGGGTAGTTGGGTCAGCTGGGGCAGGGAGCTGGACAGCAGGCCCACGATGAATGGCGTGGGGGTGCACACGATGTCCAACATGGCCGAGGGCAGCACAGGGATGTAGGTATGCTGCCACACGAACGGGTACAGCAGTGCCACCATGGCATGGCAGCACTGGGACAGCGTGCTGCCAAGCAGATTGATTGATTGATTGATTGATTGATTGATTGATTGATTGATTGATTGAAGTAGTTTATTATTTATTAACAGTATGCATTTCAAGCACAACTCAATACAAAAACTGTTAACTGTGGACGACACCAAGCATTACACTTGTTTACAATAGGGTCCACCATGTCCAATTTATCAGAACATTTGGAGACGTACTACACTTCTATAATATAGAAGTGTAGTTTTCCCTTTTTACCTCCTTTTATTTCCAGTTTTTTGTTATATTATAACAAAAAACTGGAAATAAAAGGAGGTAAAAAGGGAAAAGAAAATATACAGCGAGGGGAAAAGGTGGTCGTGGGGGGGACACTCAGACTTTTATGGGGGCCAGTTTCGAATTGCAGCCGTCCGTAGTTGCCCTTTGAGAGCGGTTTTGAAGCAGTCAAGGTATTCGCATGTCTTAATGACCGTTGGGCGTTCCACATTTTGGTGGCAGAGGAGCAAAATTAATTTAGTCCCTTGTTTGTGCCAAATCTGGGTTGCACATGGTTTGTTGAGCTCCCTCTGGTGTTGTGGGTGTGGACTTCGTTGACATTAAGGAAGTATTTAGACAGGTACGTGGGTATCTTGTTGGTGTATCAAATCTTGTGCAAGATGCTGTACTCTGTCATCAACCCTAAGCCATTCCGCCGATTCCGGCCTGTCAAAATGGGCAGCGGTGAGGTGGGTTTGTGGAGTGGGGCCAAGTAGTATAGTAGCCTGACCAGTTTGTTTTGGGAAGTCTGTAGCCTTATTTTATGGGCCCCTGAGGTGCTATGGTACCAAGAAGTGCATGCAGAGAGAGAGAGAGAGAGAGAGAGAGAGAGAGAGAGAAGCCCAGGAACTAAAAGAAAACTTGATTTTGTTATCATAGGATATCGTCACTCTCGGGTTCCTTTTTTACCAATTTCAATTAACAAGTATAAAGATGCGTGAAAATCTGCAAGCTCGCAATGTGATTGATTGCGACGTGTTACAAACTTGTAGATCTGCTATTTTCACTACTTTTGTGTGAAAAAACTTGACATTACTTGAAAGGAGATACAAGGTTTCTGCCTGACAGCAAAGATATGTCTAATGCATTTTTCTGGGTCAAGTCAACCACATTAACCCTATGTACTTTGTTGAATGGAGTCCCCCAAGGGTCTATACTTGGGGCCCCCTTCCTTTTCCCTCCACAACAAATGCTTTGCCAAAAATAGCCGTTCTACAAGTTTTAAACTCGGCATTCCTATTCTGGACATGCCATTATAGGCTAAAGTTCAAAACAAAACATTCAGGAAATTTCAAGAAAAATACAAAAATAGGGAAAATAGCTTAAGGTGTATGTGTACATAATGCGGCGTGAGCTTGCAGATTGGCTATTTCCAACTTTTGTAATTATAAAGCAGATCTTACTTTTACCACACGAGGGCGCTGTCACCTCAAATAATCGCAGTCTGTATGACTATTCCCTATGGTATCAACTTTTCCCAGGAAGGAACCCTACACACCACATAACTCTTTAATACACGTCATCCCGTTCTGCATTCCTGTCCTCGACTACTGTGACCCCCCTGGGCTCCCTCTAGGGTTTATCCCCCCAAGAAAACAAACTAACTGACCCTGGTATAAAGCCTTTCAACAGCAGGCTTCCCTCAGAATATAACCCCATGGCAAATTCCCCCGGACTGAATCCTTAAAACCTACTATTACAAGCAGATAAAAGAATTCAGTGAATGTCTGGACCACCCACGGGTATAACAACTCATGATTATAATATATGTATGTATATCTCAGTGACGTTATGCGTTGTTTTTCCACTAGGACGAAAAAGGTCACGGACCCTCATGATTACATTTTATTTCAGGGACCACACAATAGTACATCGTAATATGTTAATTTAGGGGCACCCGCTGGCCTAGTGGTCCAGGCGCATGCCACATATAGGCTCTGGCCTGACCGCGCGTTGAGTGTTCGAGTCCCATTCATGACGACCTTTGCTGCATGTCTCCCCCCATCTCTCTCTCTCCCTCTTTCCTGTCATTATTCACTTGTATCTATCAATAAAGGCAGAAAAGCCTAAAAGAAATAATTAAAAAAAAAGAAAAATTGAGAATACCATTGAAACCATTTGATAGTTCTTAACTATGAATTGTTTATCTGGGGACCTCCTGGTTGATTGTGTGTGTGTGTGTGTGTGTGTGTGTGTGTGTGTGTGTGTGTGTGTGTGTGTGTGTGTGTGTGTTCGCGTGTGCTCACGTGTGCGTGTGCATGTGCATGTGCATGTGCATGTGTGCATGTGTGCATGTGTGCGCGAGTGCATGCGTGGGTCTACCTGAGCTTGTCAGCAGTGAAAATGACCCTGCGCTCCAGCAGCAGAGAGCCCAACACCTTGAAGAGCAGCCTGGGGTTCAGACAGGAGAACAGACACTCAAAGTCCACGTGCTCCAGGCGCGAGTCTGATGGACGACACAGCTCCATCGTCTGGGGAGACAGAGAGACAGCAACAGAGACAGACAGGGGTCATCCCTATATTCTCCAGGTTCTATGTTTGATTGAAGTATTTATTAACAGTATGCGGAATTACAGTACATTTCAAGCACAACTCAATACAAAAAACTGTCAACTGTGAGTGGACGACCAACAAACCCTTGTTTACAAGAGGGTCCACCATGTTAAATTCATCATAACATTTAGAGACATACAAATATACACTTCTAGCCAAAAAACTGGAAATCATCATCATAAAGGAGGTAAAAAAAGAAAAAGAAAACATATAGGCCTACAGTGAGGGGGAAAAGGGGTGAGTGGGGGATTCAGATTTTACGGGGGCCAGTTTCGAATTGCAGACGTCCGTAGGTGCCCTTTGAGAGCAGTTTTGAAGGAGTCAAGGGCGTTCAAAATGTTGGTGGCATAAGAGCGAAATTAATTTAGTCCCTTGTATGTGCCAAATCTGGGTTGGACATGGATTGTTGAGCTCCCTCTGGTGTTGTGGGTGTGGACTTCGTTGACATTAAGGAAGTATTTAGACAACATGGGTATCTTGGTGGTGTATCGAATCTTGTGGACCAGACCCATTGCAAGATGCTGTACTCTGTCGTCAACCCTAAGCCATTCCAGCCTGTCCCTGTTCCCCACTTACCTTAGGTTTAGTTTTCTGGTTTAAGGACTTCAGTGTTTTGTACCATACAATTGTATGTATAAGTACAGAACAAAGAATGTTTGCTTTCGCCATCTTTGTCAAAGAAGAGTCCGGGCAATTGTCAGTATATATTTTTAGTTGGCTAAGACTAGATTAAATGAAATAGTTTAAGTAGCCTATCCAGGCCTAAAGTTCAATGGTGTGTTCAAAGACTGAGCTTAAATCAGAATTTGCTACTAAAAGTAACCCTAAGCCTAAATAGCTAAAAGGGTTATGGTTAGGTTTAGGGCCACCATGGGATGGTCAGCTTGATACTTTGCATGCATACATACTCCTAGTAGGCCAAGGAAGAACCTTACCTCCACCCCCCATTTTGCTTTCCCCTGCAAATCTAAAAATGGACGCCGGCAATTCATTTATTGTATTTATTTTGGACAGAGCTACTGTAGAACACTTTAACAGAGTGAACAGAGTGTCAGCATCATGTTATGCTTTAGCTATTGAAAAATAGCAGATCTACAAGCTCATATCGCGCCACCGAGTGGCGCGATACGAGCTTGTAGGTCTGCTATTTTTGAAAAATCGAAGAGCGACTGACATTTCTAGAATCTGATCTCAGGTCAGAATGGGTTAATCAGACCAGTGTGTGTCCAGTGGAAACCTCGTTATGAATCTGATCTCAGCTCAGAATGGGTTAAAAGAGAGCAAAACTGTGCCTATACGTTCTGTAAAAACCTTTGATAGAGTCCCATGTGGGCCTCACCTCGGTGCCCGATCCAGGCAGGAAGGTTTTGATGGTGATGGTTCTGCCCGGGGCAGGAAACTGGGCCTCCATTATGGCTCTCATGAAGGGCTGGACCAGTGCTGGAGACAGAGCCCTGCGTCTCTCCACCTCATCTAGTACCTGGACGGAGCACACATACTGTCTAAGCTAAACAATGCACGAGCGCACAGACACGCATGTCCACATCCTTCTATAAATTCCACAAATCGCTGTTTTACACTTGCTTTTTGTATACCTCTCTAAAGATCTATATAATGGTTGGTATGTTTCTTGTGTGACATCTTCAAAGTGATTGTTTTATATTAGGCTATTCCTTTTGGGGCTCTGTGACATGAATGACTACAGTATAAGCCCTTTTACAAGAAATGCTAAGTTAATAACAGCAACAATTCAGTATTCACGCAAACGGTTCTGGCTTAGGGCAAGGGTTCCCAAGCGACCACCAAAAAAACCCTAATTTTAACTGACAAGCACTTGGAATTCTAGGCATACATTTCGTTTGACTCAGTTCCACAGATAAATATTGTGAAAATAGCCTAACTACACAAGCTGACAACAAGGCTATCAGCTGCTATTTTCACAATGTTTGTGTCACTGTGGGCGCTTCTACACAGTCGCGTCACGAAGATGCCAAATGCCAGGAGTCTCTTCCTGGTTTTTAGACAGCTGGTGGATGGAAATGAAGCTCCATGTCGGCCAGAAAGCCGGAAACTCTTTGCAGAGGCTCGCAAAGAGTTGCGAGCCTCTGGCATCTTGGTGAATCTGCTGTGAATGCAGTCAGTCTCTGTCAGTGTCTGTCCCTCTGTGAGTGCATCCACACAGTCGAGTCACAAAGATGCTTCTTGCCGCGAGCGGCAGGAGTCTCTTTCTGGTTTTTAGACAGCTGGTGGATGGAAATGAATCTCCACCCACGCTGCAACTTGATGCGGGGGCAAACCGTTTCCGGTTTTCTGGCCGACGCTGCAAGTTGCAGCGCGGGTGGAGCTTCATTTCCATCCACCAGCTGTCTAAAAACCAGGAAGAGACTCCTTCTTCGTGACGCGACTGTGTGGAAGCAGTCAGTGTGTGTGCGTGTGTGGCCATGTGTTTTGGGCGTAGGCTTGGCTCCAGCTCCCAGCTTGGCACACCTATAGGTTCCCTCATCTCCCTCACCTGCTTGGCATCAGCTAATCATCCTCCAGTCTATAAATGTTTGGTGTTCTCTCTGCGCCGATGCCAGATCGTTTCATAACGCCAGTGCGAGGTAACGCTTCTATAGTCAAACTCTCTGTGTGTAGTAGTGTAACTGTAAACCCTCATGTAGTAGTAGTGTAAACCCTTGTGAATCCTTAGTGTTAGTGTTTTTTTTTTAAACTTTGCTTTTCGCTCCTCGTGATTTTTGACCCTTGCTCTTCTCCTCTTTCTCAGTGACCATTAGACCTGCTCCTTTACCTTGCCTGACTGCCACCAGCCTAAGCCTGCTCCCCTCGACCACTCCTAAGCCATCACCGAAAATAGCAGAACTACAAGCTCCCTGATTTCACTGTTGGACTTTGGCTTGTGTTCTGCTTTTGGCTCTGCCAGTTTTTGCAAATCGTGACAGCTGGCCTCTTTTTTACATAATATTTGACA
>NC_139714.1:34750606-34938106 GCF_964188405.1 Protomyctophum parallelum
AGCACACTCTATAGTAGAGAGGATTATCACAACAAAACAAAAAAATAAGTGATATTTGAATTAAGTGAAATCACTGAATATACCTTTAAGTGGACAAATAACAGAATGTGAGGATCATATCGTTGCTGTCTGGCAGAAACCTCTTATTCTAACTTTGTGTTTTTGTGGGTTTTTTTTTTAAATGACCCCCTAATTGGTCATACTACTGTGTCACACAAAAGTATCAAAAAGTAGCCTAGCATGTCCACAAGCTTGTTTTGTAGATCTGCTACTGTTGAATGTCAATCCTTTTTTTTGGGGGACTTTGAGTTTTCCCAACCAGACAGAGACGATATTACCGTATATCATGTTTAGCATGTGCGTCGCTGACCTTAATGGTGGAGTCTGCGCCAGGAGAGGAGGGCAGGGACTGCTGGGAACTCTGACTGTCCACCTCAATGTCCTCGTACGGGTTCTCTTTAGACGAGTCTGTAGAAATAGTCCGAGAATATTGTCGGAATAATGTCAAACCTGGGAATACATTTCTTACCAAGACATTTCTTCACCAATGTGTCTGGGTTTCTACTAACACACTGTATGCCACATTGGTTTCTATTCAGCCACCCTAGGGGAATGTTTGACAGCTGCTGAGTTGAGGGTACCATTAACCCATTCTGACCGGGCACCCAACATGTCAGCATCATGTTATGCTTTAGCTATTTAAAAATAGCAGATCTACAAGCTCATATCGCGCCACCGAGTGGCGCGATACGAGCTTGTAGGTCTGCTATTTTTGAAAAAAAAAGAGCGACTGACATTTTTTAGAATCTGATCTCAGGTCAGAATGGGTTCATCAGACCAGTGTGTGTCCGGCGGAAACCTCGTATGAATCTGATCTCAGGTCAGAATGGGTTAAGAGCCATAAACGACGTTTTATTGCCAATTATGGACCGGATGCCACGGGTGACAAGACGTGCTCCCTTGGATTATTTTATTTTTTAATCCATATTTAGAAAATTCCTCTAATTTGGTGTACATGCACATTACATGCATAATAGAATTACAATTAATTTCTTTTTTTCATAATGGGCGAATTGGCAACCAAAGCCTAAACTGGTGACTACCAGGTGGCGCTGAAAGATTAACAACCAATGTAAGGCAAAATGTTATACATTTTATTATGCTTTAAGTAGCATACAAACTACTAGGGAGTTTTCAGTATTCTGAATACATTCTAAGCATTTGTTTTGCACAAAAAACACTCCTTGCGCTAAAAACGGCCATAGCCGTCATCATGAGGTCAGCACATTTGGGCAAGTGGGTATGGCCAAACTTAGCCCAAGGAGTGTTTTAGTGCAAAACCAATGCTTGGAATGGGTTCAGAATCATGAAAAAACCCTAGTTTGACACGTCACATGCTATTTAAAGTATAATGAAATTTAGAAAATGTTGCCTTATATTGGTTGTTAATGGTACCCAAACGTTCAGCAGCTGTCAAACATTCCCTAGGGTGGCTGAATAGAAACCATTGTAAGATGTGTTAATATACACCTTTACAAACGCATTGGTGAAGAATTGTATTAATATCCCCTGACTTAAAGACAGAGGTAGGACTTACCGTTGCTGTTGGGCAGAAACCTATTATGTATCTCCATACTTCAACTTTGTATGTTGTTTTTTTTTGCTGTAAATTAATTTGCCCTACTTCGTCGTACAACAGTGTCGCGTAAAGTAGCAGAAATAGCCAAAATAGCCGCTCTAGAAGCTCACAAGACGCTGCGACACATTACTTCCGCCATTTTTTTTTACATTTTTAAAGTGAATACGGTATTTCTGTGGGTTTTTAAAAATATTGAACCAGCAAAAGGTATAAAAACAGAGCTTGTGACTACATAATAACTACATTGGATCCAATGGAACAAACAAAGGTTATTTTTCTTCCATTTCCTGTATGTCCAACAAGTAACCTTGTTGGACATACAAGGTTTCCACCCAACAGCGACGTCATGTTTGTTCATGATTTATTTCCAAACATTGTTTATTGTCTTCCTGCAATTAAAAGGACATATAGCTGTTCTCACGTACAGTGGGCCTGCTGGGGAACCCCAAGGGTCATCGAGGATTAATAGCCTAAATAATCTGCTTCTATTTTGTTTCCTTGTCAAACTGATGACAACATATCTATTTGTACATCTATGTTGGGGTCCCCTCCCCAGTGAAACACTTATATAATAATACAATACACACAATGTTTATGAGTGAGATAGCCTACAGTATACAAATATAACAGTACAATAGTGCCCTAAATTATATCGAATCCATGCCGGAATACTTGATTGATTGATTGATTTATTGATTGATTGATTGATTGATCATTAAAATAAACATGCTCTGAAAATGCACACGGACACAGGCTTCCCATCTGACCACTTTACGGCAGCCGGGCAGCCGCGAACGCTTTCTAGTGCCCTGACCCAGGAAAGGTTGAGAATCCGAACCGCGCTATTTGAGGACAGGACACAGAGTAGAAATCAGGCTTTAAGGCTTGTTGATGTTTTGCTGTGTGGATTAAAGAGAGGCTTCTGACCGGGTATGACTTCATAATGATGCTCCTGTGACGGTCGACGAGAGAAGAGCAGACCGCTCGGGGGATCATGAGACTCGGGCAGGTCTTCAAAGTCGTAGGATTTCCTGACCCAGTGGGCAGTTGAAAAGAAAAGAAAAAGTATTAGCAAGGTTTGTGTACTGGGAATTAAAAGACTACAGTAGAACCTATAGCAGCCACATTCATACTGTTGAGCTAAGATGGAAAGCCTGTTTTGGCAGAGAGAGACTTTGAGTTTCAGGCAGTACTACTTACTTGTTCTACCCAACAACAGGGTCGACTCTAAATGTCTCAGTGTAAGAGTAGGGAGACAAATCACCTCTGCAGATGTATTGTACTATAGTTATATTGCATGTATTCCATAGCCTACTCTACGATACAGATTAGTTAAAATAACATGTTATTCACTAAACTTTATGTAATGCAGCTTTAAGCTTCATGGACTGACTGCCATGCAATAAACGTTGTGTCTTTTCAACACTTTTGTTTTGCCTTATTATTGTCATTCAAGCAAAGTATAAATTTGCCTTTACTCTCTTTGAGTCCAACATGATGTATTGTGGTGATTTTCTAATTACATATAATCTGTAGTGAATCATATTTGAAGACATCCAGCACTTGAAAAAGGTCACACCTTGATATATCTTGATGTCTTTTTTTCAGTGATATTCAGTGATTTCACTCAAAAAACCTTAGGTTTCGTTTTTGGCTGTGGGACCCAGCCTTTCGTCCAATCAGGATAGAGTCAAAAGCGAAACCTAAGGTTTTTTGTTTGACCCCCAGGGGTTAACTGGGGACAGGGAGGAACTCCTTATATGGCCAGCACACTCTACAGTAGGGAGGATTATCACAACAAAACAAAAAAATAAGTGATATTTGAATTAAGTGAAATCACTGAATATACCTTTAAGCCAGTTTAAGACATTTGCTTACAAAATAACTGGGGTCACAAAATATATGGAGGGATTCATTGCAAATAACTTTAAAGTACTGTTAAAGTACACCATTAAACATGTGATGAGGCATTAAGGTCTGTTAAACGGTCCCTTTTTCACCCTCAGCATTCAGTCTCTCCCTCCGTGTACCTGTTGGTGGTGTCCCGGTAGCGTCCACCCCGTGGCCTCTTGAAGCCCCCGGCAGCGGGGGGCTGTGACGGGGCAGGTGGCGGCGAGATGGAGGGCAGCGGGGGTAGGTTCCTCCCGCCGGGCAGGGCGGGGTGCTGAAAGGTGCGCTGGGGCTTTGGGACGGGGTTGATGGGTGGAGACCCCGGCTCCGTGTTGTAGAGCTGAGGACGCCTACGTCGTCCCTCGTCCCGGGCGTCACCGCAGGGACTGATCATGGATTCTATCTCCTTCCTCTTGGCCTCCACCTGGACAGTAGGATTTGTTAGAAACAGAAGAGAGGAGAGGACATTGTCTTAGCCACCTAAGCTCTATATACTAGTTGATCTATCTGTAGTTAGGCTACCGGTATTCATTATTTATATATATATATATATATTTATTTTTTATTAATTTTTTTACATTTTACATTTACATACATGTATTTACAATACATACATACGAATTAAGTCATATTCAAGACAAACATTGAAAATTTACCAAAAATAGGGATGGCGGGGTTAATGTGGATGATTAACATCTTTAATTATCTTGTTAAATTGCAATATTATCAATACTAAACATGGCATGCTGCCATATGTACATATCCCTAATTAGATTTGTAGATCTGCTACTTTTGTCTTTTGAGTGACACTGTAGTATGATCAAGTAGGGCATTCATTTACACAAAACAATAAAAACACAAATATGGAGATAAGAGGTTTCTGCCAGAAAAACCAACAAAATTCAGACCACAGGCCACTAAAAATGAATGACCAGAGGGGGGATAGGGGGGGGGGGCGGGTATCAATTAAGCAATAAGCCACGAGAGGTCTCAGGCTACCGGGTACTTTACAATGGATGGGGATTTTCTAACCGTTTTAGACCGTAGCCGTTTTAGAAAAGCAGAGTCATGGTTCACCACCGACCCTCACCTGTCTGTCCCTGCTCGGCGGGCAGAAGTAGTTCCCCAGCTCGGCCGGGGTCTTGCTGTGGTTCTGTGCATTCTGCTCCAGTTTTCGGAACAGGGTGAACACGGCCCTCTTCTCCTGGTCGCTGCGCTCCGCCGTCCTCCTGCCATCGCTCTTCTTCAGCGTCCCCGTCGGCTGGTCAACGGCCTCCACCGGCGTACCGGCTCTCGGACCCACAAGCTTTATTCCTACATTCAGATATAAGGCATAAAACGTGCTTCTCCATTGTTCAATTCATCGGAAACGTAATGGATAGAATAATCGCTAAGAAAACAATTAGCCCGACCTCCCATTAGTCCGACCACCCGTTACTAACCCTATGCCTAACCTCATTACTAACCCTAACCTCATTACTAACCCTATCCCTAACCCTAACCTCATTACTAACCCTATCCCTAACCCTAACCTCATTACCAACCCTATCCCTATTCCCTAACCCTAAACCTAACTGCACGCAGAAGCCACGTATGTTCAGACTAAAGGCTCATACATAGTCTGGATTTACGGTGGTGGGGTGACCACCGAACTACAACATGACGTCACGAGCCGCGGTGAAGAGCAAACCACCGCCACCACCGCTCCAGCCCTTCTCTCTGTTTTTACTCACCACCGCTCAACGTTATTTCAGCTCCGGTGGTCAGCTCACCACCGGAGCGGTGGTCACCTCACCACCGAAAATCCAGACTATGAATAGGCCTTAACGGGATGTCAGAGTTTTGAACAGTCCCCAGCGGCAACGCTATACCTGCTGCATTCTCCTTCACAGGCTGCCGGTTCTCTTTGCAGGACGTGTTGCCGCTCTGGCTGGGCTTACCGTCACAGCCCTTAAGCGTCCCAGCATGCTCTACCTCCACGGGCGAACAGGGCCTTGAAGCCCAGAGCTTTGTGACGTTCTCCTTCCCATCGGCGTGCTGTTCCTTGGGGGCCACTCCCCTGCAGTTCTCCCCTCTTTCCTTATAACAAGGTTTGCCACTGTTGCTGTCCACGGATTCAGCAGGCGAACAGGGCCTCGAACCCCCGAGCCTTCCTACGTTCTCCTTCACAGGATTCTGGTCCTCTTTGCAGGCTGCATTACTGCTGCTCTCCCCTTCCTGGCTCTGGCCTGGCTTACCATAGCGTTCCTTAAACACTAGCGTATGCTCCAGCCGGACAGGCGAACAAGGCCTTGAGCCCCAGAGCTTCGAGATGTTCTCCTTCCCAGGATTGTGCGTCTCTGTGTACATTGCCCCCCTCTGGTCCTCACGGGGGTTACTCTTGGTCTTTGTCAATGATTCTGTCCTCTTCACAGCACTGGTTGGGCCCGGTGATGGTGATGGTGGATGTGTGGATTCCTTGCCCTCCCACTGCGAGATCTTGTCCTTGATGTTGGCTCGCTGGGTCCTGGAGAGTCAGACCAGTGGTGGAAGAAGTACTCATGACGTTTTACTTAGATAAAAGTCACAACACCACAATATAAAAATGCTCTGTTGCAATACTCTCCCACAAAGGCCCCCATTCCAAATGATTGTCATCAAATTGTCAGATATACTTGAATTATATATTGTATTAACCTAATCTACCATACAGATTGTATAACGTAACATTGTATGGAGTTTTAAGTCTAGTACTAAAAAAGCACTCATGTGCAGTGACCCACTGTGGCTGCCATGCACACGATTGCAAATTTACTGCCACTATGAATGCAGTGTGCTATTGTATAATAAATCTAAAACGAAATCAGTCACAACACAAGATGTATTCATATTGGCCACATGGCGTCTCACGTCGTCATTTAGTGCCCTAAAACAAAAAGTCCATAGACCTGGCTGCCATATGATGACGTAATTTCAAAAGTACTTTATATTAGTTATTACTTTCCGCCGATGCTGGAGACCTTTCCGCCCACCGGCGGGGTGTTCTCTGAGCCGTGAGGGTCCGTGGTGGTCCGCCTCCTCTGGGACATGTTGGGCTTGGTGAGGTTGTCCAGAGGGCTGAAGGGCAGCTTCGGTGTCCCCTCCTCTGTCCCCCGGCCGTCTGCTTTGGGTCCCGCAGACACGTGGCTACGTCTCGTTCCAAAATCCCCCCTCTTGAACCTGAAGAAAATAAGTATACATAATTTATACTGTATGCTTGAATAGCCGAAGTATTGCATGAAATGCGATTAAAGTGGTTAAACTGAACACATTTTTGCCGGGGACCCCCTGTAAGCCCTTCAAGGACCCCTGGGGGTCCCCAGACCCCACCTTGAGAACCACTGAGTTAGGGTTTATGGTTTATAGTTGGGGAACATGCATGCGCTCAGCAAGTCTCATGGCAAACTGTCCAGGCAAAGGGTCACCAACATCAGTAAAGGTCATTCTCTGGGACCAGAAGGTGCACAGCAAATGATGTGGCAAATTCAGCCTGTATCTTTTTAGATGTTTTGTTTTTTTGGTGGACCTTCCAAGCATTGCGTTGTGAGCTTATAGATTGACCATTTTCAAGTCTTCTCTTTTGGGGGTCCCTGGCACTGTGGCACAACATATTTTCAAATGGGGGTTTGCAACCTAATTTGGGGGCTTCCTTGACATGTCAATGTTTTGTATACAAGTCCATAGCGGGACCAAAAGACTGCATACTAATAGCCCCAGTGAATTCCCAGTACAGCTGATGGGACTGCCTGTGAGGGGACATCTCAGAGCTTTTTCTGGCGTCAGTGGGAAAATCCAGGCCTGGTTTATAAGTCTGGGAGTAAAATGCCAGAGGACAGGCCTGTGACCGAACATCACTGTCTCACCGACCTCTCTACGTAAACACATAGTTGGACCAGAGCCTGCTTCATCAAACTGTTCTATTTCAACAAATAAATGAGAGGAAATGGGAAGGCCCAAGTTCAAAGACCTTCCATGACCATACAGTAGCCTATACGTCATGTCGAAATTATGTTTGTTGGTTCCAATGAGATAGATAGGCACCAATCCCATTTTTAGAATGATTTTAGAAAGTTCAATTGTCCTTCTGACTGTTCAGTCCTAACCTGTTGACAGTGGAGTAGATACAGTCTTGACCAGCAGGCATCCTGCTAGCAGCCGCCATTGTTGTTGTGCACCTGAAGGGAAGAGAAGTATGTCAGAAGTGTCAAGTATGAGACGTGCTGTAGGTGAGAGAGACTGACAGAGAATGAATGAGGATGAAGGAGAAAGATGGATACTGAAAACAATTCATCCTCTCTGTTCTCTGTGTGTTTCAGAGTTTGAATATGTTTCTCAGATTTGAGCCATATCTTTTGTAGCCCTTTACTTATTTTAATTACCATATATAATTCACTTCAATTGAGAGCTTAGTCAATGGGTTAGGGTTAGCTTAGTTGTAGGCCTTCCATTCTGCGTGGCACCCAACCACTTTGATTAGGAAGCAGCATGCCATGTTTTGTTGAACCATGATGATATTGATATTATAATAATAACATGCTGTGATTTGCTGGTAGCTAATGGATACATTTATTAAGGCCAGCTGGACAGACTTTTGACTACGTCAGTGCAGCTCCTTCACACATTACTCCAGGGAGTAATGACTGAAGGATAACTCAGAGGATAGCAGATTGTTGTGAACTTGTAGATCTGCTATTTCCATTGCATGTCACCAGAGCAACGTAAATCAGGCTTTACTCTGTCGTATCTGCTCTCCCACTTTATCTAGTGTATATATTTTTTTATTTTCCTCCCTTTGTCACTTCTCCCCTTTTGCACGCTCTCCTCTCCTCTACCATCTTTCCCAGAGCTGTGTTTCAGAGTTCAGTGACCTCTCAGATAAAGCTTTTATTCTCCTGTTCATTTGTTCTTCATTGATACGAAGCCAGTGACAGCTTGTGCATAAGCACACAGATGACGTGGCCCCTTAAAGCAGTGGTTCTCAAACTTGTATTTGTAATTATTTCAAGGACCTCAGTTATTAGGCCCCCACCCCCCCTTAACTCTGACAGTGTAGAGGTCGAACCTAATGGACCCCATCCGTACACTCTGAGTTATTATCAATCATTTTTTCCGGGGACCCCCTAGAACCCCCTCAAGGACACCTGGGGGTTTAAAAAAAAGAGGAAAAGACAGCAGGCTGGAACGGCCAGCACTAGGCTACTGTTGAAGAACAGCTATGTTTTATTCTGTAGTCACAATACATGAATAAAGGAAGGTATAGGAGTATCACACAGTCTTACAAGCGCAAAATATATAACGTTTTAATTTCAAGGACCCCTGGTTTTATATGATTTTTACCAACTCCTCCTGCGGGTCCTTGAACCCCACTTAAACAGTCAGCCACTGCACATGTAGGTGTGTACACATTGTATATATAATATATTTGATGTCATTGAATCTGTGTGAGGACAGATCTACAGTATTCCTTACCCGTCTGTTTTGCCCAGATCCTGTGCATTCATTGCAGGGATGGAAGCCAGTCGCCTCAGTAGAAACCTCTGAAAGAATTGTATCCATTGGTGTAACTTCCAAGCAAGGTGATCCTCACTTTGTTATATTATTTTGTAGCAGCTTATATCCAATCTATATTAGTAATGAAATGTTTGTAATGCAGCCTACTGATTTATTATAATGTGCATATTTCCATGAAGCGGTTCATCAGATGTGGTCTCCCAAATGAATGAGAGAGAGAGAGAGAGAGAGAGAGAGTTCAAGTCCCACCCCAAAGTTTACTGTTTTTATTACCCCTTCCCCCTTTCCCATCTCTCTCTCTCTCTCTCTCTCTCTCTCTCTCTCTCTCTCTCTCTCTCTCTCTCTCTCTCTCTCTCTCTCTCTCTCTCTCTCTTCTATACATAACACAATGAACATGCTTTTCTCACTTGTAAGTGTTTGACTACTGCAGTACAATGCTTAGTGTACTGTTCACTCTGAGGAGGTACACATGAAACCATGTGTACCCTCTCAGAGTTAAACTATCCAATCCAGATGTCATAATGTATGCTGGCACTAATAATATAGCCTACACATTATGTAGGTGACCAGCAAAATGACTCCCATACCTGTGCTCGTTGTCTGTCTGTCTGTCTGTCTTCAATACTGCTGCTAATTCGTTGATAATTCCTTTTTGTCCTTGTGTTGCTTCATGAAAGAAACCGCAAACCAACAATGAAGGATTAAAAACGTAAAACAAAATAAATGTCAATAGTGGTGTAATACTACTCTTAATTGTAATACTATACTCTATATTAATTGTTTTCTAATAAAGTTGTCCTTTTGTTGTTCCCCCCCCCCCCTGGCCCCTACACATGTAAAGCGTCTTTGAGTGTTATGAAAAGCGCTATATAAGTCCCAGATATTATTATTATTCATAATAAAGCAATTCAATAACCATGTTAGCATGTTACGTAATTTCCCTCCAAAACCCATGCTGGAATCGACATGACAACTGTCTGCTCCACAGTTGCCATGCCAGCTGTCACAAACGTCCCATTGGAAGTAAATAGGTTTAGTTGAATCTGTAAACCTGTGACGTGACAATAAGTTGATTTAACGATGAAATATCTAAAAAAATAAAACACAATGCATTGTCCAAAACTACAATGCATATAACATTTAACCACAAAAGAAAAATGGCAAAAGTAAAGGTTTAATTTTATAATAATAATAATAATTATTAACATTAGTATTATTATTATTATAATAAGCAGTATAGTATGAGTAGTAATAGTAGTAGTACAGTGGTAGTAGGAGGAACTATTAAAATGTGTGACCTCTCAAGACAATGTAGCCTTATTCGAAAATTTACAAAAATGGTACAAACAAGCTCACGAAGCTTGTAGATAGGCTGTTTTTATTATGTATTATCTCCCATCCCCCCATTATAATGATATTCAAAAAATAGGGACAGATTGAAAGAGGTTAAAAGCCTACACTTTACCTTCAAATAGTGGTCAAGTTCAGTGGTGGATCCCTGCAGTTCTGTGCAGTAGGCTTGTTGAATGCAGTGTGTTTGCGGTGAAGGTTTGAAGCACACTATGTGTAAGCTAAGACAGCCAATGGTTGGCCTGTACAGTGGCATAGTGACACAACTGGACAGCTGTCACTTAATATACATAAGAGACTGTCTGCTGCACACCACGGTCAACTGTACACTCCTGTCCGTCGTTCCACCCCTGGCCAGTTGGTGGCGGTAATACACCATCAACCAAGGGTAAAGTGATGTGGTCCAACGACAGTAGGCCTACCACACTGTTAATTTGTAAATCAGAGAGTACAAATCCCTTTGGTTAGAATGTACAATTAGTCATTTAGCTGCTGTCATCCACACTCGACACACAGCGACTTACAGTAAGTGTGCAATAAGATTACAGAGTATATGCATGAACCTTAACACGGTAAATAATACAGTCACAACACTTCAGCTCTGGAACTCTTTTCTCAGTGTACTCTAGGGTTTAAATGTGTATCACTTCAGCTCTGGAACTCTTTTCTCAGTGTACTCTAGGGTTTAAATGTGTATCACTTCAGCTCTGGAACTCTTTTCTCAGTGTACTCTAGGGTTTAAATGTGTATCACTTCAGCTCCGGAACTCTTTTCTCAGTGTACTCTAGGGTTTAAATGTGTATCACTTCAGCTCTGGAACTCTTTTCTCAGTGTACTCTAGGGTTTAAATGTGTATCACTTCAGCTCTGGAACTCTTTTCTCAGTGTACTCTAGGGTTTAAATGTGTATCACTTCAGCTCTGGAACTCTTTTCTCAGTGTACTCTAGGGTTTAAATGTGTATCACTTCAGCTCTGGAACTCTTTTCACAGGCCCCTTTTCCACCGGTTGGTTCCCAATGGGAACCGGTTCAGTTCTTTTTGGTTTTTAGTCCATGAGCCAGAGCTCCAAAATTGAAACGTTAATTATGAATTGAGTGTGCAAAACCATACCTATATTAGATTGTTTTCACCGTGAAACTTCCCCAATTGAGTACTTACATGAATACAATGATCTATTGTATTAAAAAAATTAAATTTTTAAATGTGCAAATGAGGCATTATGTAGGAAAATATGCAAAATAATCGAAAATATGAAAAAGCTACTACTGTGGAAGGGTTATCATGTATTAATTTACTTGTATTGATCCTATAAACAATTTAATATAGGGTATAGTTTGCCCACCAATTTTGGAGCTCTGGCTCATGGACTAAAAACCAAAAAGAACTGAACCGGTTCCCATTGGGAACCAACCGGTGGAAAAGGGGTCACAGTGTACTCTCACATCTTTAAACAATTGGGCCCACACTTTTGGGGTTTAGGTTAATTGTCCAGAGGCTCTTGTATAAAAATGGGTGGGGCGAGAACAGACCCTAGGAATTTCAAATTCAATGCATGATGCTAAGAGTGAGGGGCTTCGGTTCAGAAAATGTCTTTCTGAAAAATCTCATGTTTCTATATCAGTGGTTCTCAATATTTCATGTCAAGGACCCCAAAAATTATATGTAATATGCCGCCGACCCCCATCTGAAAATATGTTGTTCCACGGACCCCCTCAGAAGCAAAGATTTGAGTTAAAAACTGAAACTCTGAAAAAAAGATTTGAGGCACATTTTCACGAGCAGACCTACAAGCTCATACCTACAAGCCACTCGGCTTGTAGGTCTGCTATTTTTCAATAGCTAAATTATAACAATGTTTAAAACACATGGGTTAACTAGTGTACAATATTGTTCCAGAATGGTGGGGGTGTTACAATGCCCAGAATTATGAAGTCAAAAGTACAGATTTATTAAAAATACAGTAGAAAATATAAAAATTCAAACGCTTGCAAACAGGTTTCTCATGACAAAAATACATGGCCTAAAAGGAGACATTGGCATGATTTGTCCACCCTACATACACATTCCTATTATAAGACACTCTGTGGGTAATGGTACTGTATGGGTGTTAAGTCAGAGGTCACCTTTGCCACTATTATCGGCTTTAACTTCACACACTTTTTCTGGCATCACTAAGACTGATAGTGATGCTTTCCTCCATTATGCTTACACGATGGTGAGGACATGATATAGTCTCGCGTAGCCAGACGACTATTCCACAATCTCTGAATGCTATATAGTCTGGAACTACACCTCCCGAAATCCGATAAGCGCACCAATCCATAATTAATCATATTCTGGTATCACTATTTTGGGCATGTCACATAGGCGAACAGTCTAGGCCTATTCAGTATTTAAGTCCGACGTCATTTTGTAGTGCTGCGTTACGTCCGGGTCCAAGTGGCACCAGCTCCCGTCCGCATCTCATTGTAAATAGCATATCTAAACACGTGAATCTTTTTACAATGACGTTATTCTTCAGAAAGGAAGCCATTGAGGGTTAAAATGGGTCTTAATGCTTCCAACTCGAGTAGAATTATTAATGTTTTGTACAAGTGTCCATGACAATAAAGACTATTATTATCATTATTATTGAAGGTATTTGCTCGGTAAAATATTTCGGGGGCATATTTAGAATGTGTGCAGGCTTGAGTATGTTAAATCTAGTTTGCATTAATGAGGATTTAGTTGACACAAGCCAGATTTGGGAGAGCAGCGCAGCTTTGTTGTTGCGAGGAAAGCGGTAAAATGAGACTTTCGTGGTTGTTTTCGTCTCAGATTTAGTCTGACAGAGCGTCACAGTATAACTCTATGGGGACACAAAAGCGACACAAAAGTAGGACCCGGAAGTATCTCAGGAGGGGGCGCTCACGTCACAGCTAAAATACTGAATAGAGCGTCGCAGTCCCGCCCCCTCGAGAGACCCGGAAAAGATATCCCTGTTGGCTTCGTACGACGCTTAAAAGGTCTTTAAATAAATACGTTTTGAAATGTGAAAAATGCACTGGGATTAATTTCCTGGGCCTGGTGTCGTCATGAAAGGGAGCGGGACTGCGACGCTCTATAAGCTCACAAAGCGTGAGCGGTGTAGGTGGGCTTCACTGTGCACCACACCGGGCTGTTTTCAGTGGTTAAAGCTGGGACCCCTTATGTGGCCCTCAGGTCCCGTACAGCTGTTCCTGCGGCGCGAGGCCAGACGAGGCAGAGTGTGCCAGCGTGTTGGCGGGGTTTGTGGGCGTGGTGTCGTATCCCAGCTTCCTCATGTCTTTGGTCATGATGTTGAAGGACAGCGTGACGAAGCCCTGGGATCGAACCCGTGTCACTGAGGGACAGAAGACAAAGGGTTTATTACTTTATGAACTCACTTAGACCCCAGGCCGATTAACATTTAGACCAGAGTTAAAAACATTCACTTTGAAAGAATATATATTCAAAGATTTGGGCCATATTTTTACGAATTTTCAAAAATAGCAGACCTACAATAGCAGATCTACAAGGTGGCGCGCTATGAGCTTGTAGATCTGCTATTTTTCAATAGCTAAATTATAACATAATGTTTAAAACACCAAAATGGGTTCCCGCCCAAAATGGGTAAAAAAAATCCTAAAGGTTTTCTGAAAAACCTGTTTCTATGCCAGTGGTGCTCAACCTTTTTCACATCAAGGACCCCCCGAATGATCTGTATTTGGCTGCGGACCCCCATCTGAAAATATGTTGTTCACTCCGAGTCATGGCCAAAGTGTTAGGGTGTAGAGAGACCAGTGGTTTGGGGTCCCCAGCTAAATGATTGATAGGTTACCATTATTACATGCATAAGTAAATTGTTAAATAAATATCAAAACAGCTCTTCTCATCAAAGTTTCACCATTGTATCTACTGTATACCTACAGTACATGGAAAGTAAAATAATTCTGGAACAAATAAACTATCAGAGATGTAAAATATTGTGGCCTAATGCAGTGGTTCTCAAAGTCTGGTCCAGGCTGCACCCTCGGTTCCTCGAGGGGGTCCAAATGGAGCTGTTCAGGTCTGTAACTCTGCAAGTGTGCAAATGGAACAAATGGAACCCTATTTGTATTTGCACACACTGAGTTATGGGAGTGCTTGAAATTAGAAGAAAATAATCCTTTGGCACACGCACACCTACGGAGGGACAGGCGCATCGGAGCAATGAACTGGAAAAGTAGGAAAAAGGGAGAGTCCTGCACACTGTCTTCACTTTTATTGAAGGTCCTGCCTGATGAAGGTACGAGCGACCGAAATGTTGCATCTATAAAAAGTTTTGTAAGTGTAAGACACCTTATCACCTTTTTCCTACTCTTCCAGTCCTTGAAATCAAAGATGTTTGAGATCCACTGGTCTAATAATGCATGTCAAAGTTGAGATCCTTGAAATTGAAAAGGATGAGGATCACTGATATCGACATGAATTGTGGAAAAAGAGGACATTGCTCCCTCAGGTTACAATACGTACCTTCTCTGCCCTCTCCCTGGGCCACCACTTTAGGATCTATGTATTCAGGACGCCGCCCGAGCAGCCAGCTGTATGAGACAAGTGAATTACAACAGTGTAAATACTAGTAATGTTATGAGGGAGACATTGCAGTAAGAGGGTCACTGGGGGTTCCACCATCACAGGGGATTCATCTTCATTTGAGTGTCTGGGAATGTGCTTAAGTTGAAGGCTTTACAACTTTGCAACTACTTTGCTTTGCAACTACTAGAGTCTGACCAACATATCCGTCAGACAAATTATGTTGGCTGTCAGATAGATAATAATTATGTTCTCCAATATGTCACAGTATTTTTATTAATTCTTGTACAGAAGAAGGATACAGATATTTTCTTTTTTTAAATATATTATGTGACAGTATACGGTATGTGTGTATTTGGGGGATTCATAGCTATTTATATAGCCTCCATTACATCTACATCTTTGTCACAAGAGTTTGATAACATTTGGGTGATCATTTTCAAGAAAAGAAAAACGAAAATGATTACGTATTACAAGAATATCGGCATGTATTCTGTACATTTCTACTCACCGTTGAAGGATACAATATAATTTGCACAACAGCGGTGCATTCTTCTGCATAGCTCATTACTCAGTATGGACAGACTGGATGCATACTAATGATATCATTAATATGGAACAGTTGGATAATTGCATTCTACACGCAGTGCTAGACAAACACAGAAAGCGGCAGTAAATATTTGATAACGCTACAGAGATGGGATTGACTGCATTATCCAGAGCCATTCTTCTTCTCATCTTCAAGCAAGAACATCTGATAAGCTAGATCGCTCTGGCTTCATGGATAACACTCGCACAAACTTCAAAGACTGTTCACTTTGTCTTACCTGGTAAATTTCTGAAGTCTCGATGTGGATTCGGGAACGAACATGGGGATAGTTCTTGTGTGTCTGATAAATAAAGAGAGGTTCATTTCACAAACGCGTACAATCTGTCGCTGTTCATTTATTCATCTGTACCTCTTGAGCGTCTACAAATTGAACCACCACTGTACATGCTCAAGAGTTTAAATGAACGCTGAGGCTGTGCTTGCAAACTGCAAAGCAGACTGTGTGTGAAGAAAAGATGTGAAGGAAGGAGGTGAGATAAGTGGTGTTGTGTGGATTGTATGGTGTGAAATGTGGACAACAGGAGAGAAAGAGTCCAAAGTGTACCAACAGTGACGTCCTTATCCATTAAGCTATTTAGGTGAGATACTAATCCAGAGACCCGTTTCATATTGGATCAATATTTTTTTCCCCTCCTTCGTACAGAGTCACAAGCTGAAAATAGTCGATAATTTAGACTTTTATGACAAAAGCATGAATCCGGCTTCAGTCAGAAGCTACCAGTAGGTGTAATGCCCAAGATGATGTTAGAGTGAAGCGACTTCTTTTTAAATGACTTTGATTAATGTACTGATGAATATTTCAGTGGGTAGAAGTGATGTGAGGCAATGGGGGAATGGAGAAGACAGAAGACAGAGGGATAATATTAGACTGGAGGTTGAGGCAGCGGTGTAACTGTGAGCACAGGCTAGCAGCATATAGAGCACCGAAGTCTGACGTCAATATGGGTTCATGTACTTTTTTTTTGCATTGTAATCCCCATAGGAGGATTTTAGATCGCCTCATATA
Source organism: Protomyctophum parallelum (assembly GCF_964188405.1). NCBI lineage: Eukaryota > Metazoa > Chordata > Actinopteri > Myctophiformes > Myctophidae > Protomyctophum > Protomyctophum parallelum. The sequence goes on from NC_139714.1 coordinate 34,767,203, forward strand.
AGAACTGTGTTTGAAAAATAAACATGTCATCCCGGCCATTTCACTCATATGGATATTTTCGCTAGAAACAGACGGTATCAAATATGAGTGACTGGCGGTCGTAAACGACACAGAGCCACCTCTGACAATTTCACAGAGACACTTATATGAGTCTCTTATATGAGACGATTTTAAGATGACCCCATGTTATTCTCCATAGAGAAATTACTTGTGTGAACCATGGGATGAGCGAGTGAGGTCAGGACTTTGGTAATCTGTTACAGAGAAACAGAGCAGAATGAACCTCATACCCAGTCTGTCTATCCTGCATTGTATCTAAATGGACTGTGGGTGTTTTTGATGTTGCTAATAGAGAAGGAGAACACACCATCTTAAATGTGCCCAAGAATATGTATTTATTCAGTGGAAAAAACACAACGTTTCGGCCTCTACTGCCTTTATTTATGTTTCTTATGCACACAGATTATTTTTATAATGGGATGAATCTAGAGAATACCTTCCATTGACAGCCCATCTGGCTGATGGGCAATCACAATGTTTGGGCCACCTGGGGAGTTTGACTCTGTCAGTCCAGAGTGGAGGTGCAGAGAGACAGCCAGGCTACTGGAGAAGCAAGAGGAATATTTCCCAAGTCTTGCCATATTTTCTTTCTGGAGTACTTTCCTGAATATTGGATTCTACCATTGGAGTTAGTGACCTTCTTTTCATTTTGGATTATTTCCCTGGATATTGGACCAGACTTTACGAAGGAGTTTAAGGGTGGCCAGAGGAGACTGGCCACACTCTACAGACTGGTTAGCCCCTCTCGGGACCCTACGTAAAACTTTTCTGATATTTTGTTGAGTTTTACGTAGGGTCCCTGCTCACTACTGTATTTTCGTATGGAAATTCCTATACGCGGAAGTGGAGATTCTCTCTAAAATAGGACCCGCGGCATGTGACGCCATTATTTTCCTTGAGTTATTCTGAATTTGGTAACTTTAAGTAGCTATACATCCAGCTGCGAATATCTCCTGTGGCGCGGAAGCCGTTAAGTATTTTTAATCTTTGTTTGACCGATTTGGTCGCTTTATTTCTTCTTGTTTGTTTACCGTTTATTGTACCGCCTCCCGGTGTGCGGTTGGCTTGTGCGGCTAAGTCCCTGCCTCTGATCTGCTCTGTCATAGCTATAGCGCCACTAGCTAGCCAGATAGGCGGTACAATGAGGTGTCAATAAACAAGGAAGGAAGAGATTAATCCAAGCTTCCAAATCGGGCAAACATAGATTAAAAATACTTAACGGCTTCCGCGCCACAGGAGATATTCGCAGCGGCATGTATGGATACTTATACTTCACATATTCAGAAAGCCTCACACTGAATAATATCGTCATAGAGCGCGGGGAGCCGCGAAACATGTTGTTTATGTTTTAAAATGGGTGCGTCCCATGTGGCATGGTAGTAGTGCAACAGGACCCCATGGACTGGGTCGAACAAAATGTCAGAAACTTCAGTACCATTGGGTTCTGCTTGGAGGGCTAGATTTGCTTTATCTTTGGACACGAGTTTAGTTTTGGACAGTGCTAGGACACTTGGACTTCACACCCATACCTTTTGAGACAGTTTTATTTTATTTTGATTTGATTAAGTGAACATTTTGTGATCGAAAACTTTTTTATTTATTTAATAAATCACAGTTAAGCTTATTTACTGATTTCTTTAGTGATTCTTATTCTGAACTGACCCACCACCTCCCTCATTTTTGCTATAATTGGTTCCTTAATTGTTATTGTTGCAACCGTTATAGAATTGTATCTGCTTGTATTAAACGTTAAACTCGCCAACATTGCCGTTTAGTGACTTCGACGAGCGCTTCCAAACTACAAAACACTTAGAAAAGTAATCACGTGCACAGTATTTCTTGACAGAAAGTAGCTCACATGAGCACACATGAAAGTAATAATATTATATGGGGTGTCTGTCTGTGAATATTAGGGTGGGGAGGATGGAGGAGGAGGAAGCGATACTGACTGTCCAGGGGTGATGGGGATGTGTGTGACGCCGTAGCCCCGGACCACATCGTTGCCAAACGTATCTGGGCCGTATACACTCACCACCACCTGAGGCCCTGGGACATACACAAAGAGAAATACGTTTTGTTACTAGTAATGTTGCTCATTAGTTCTTGTTTTACTTATTGGTTATGAATTAAAATAATATGTCAATAGGGTAGGGTTGTAAAAAGCTGTCAGTGAGTGTGTGTGTGTGTGTGCTTTTTGATTGATTGATTTAAATATTTATTAACAGTTTGCAGAATTACAGTACATTTCAAGCACAAACTCAATACAAAGACTGTTAACTGTGAGTGGACGACCCAATTAAGCATTACACTTGTTTACAACAGGGTCCACCATGTTCAATTCATCAAAACATTTAGAGACGTACAAATAGACACTTCAATATAGTCAAAGTCAAAGAACAGAACAGGAATTCATCATAATGGAGGTAAAAAGTGAAAATAAACATATACAGTGAGGGAAAAGGGGTGCTACTCACAGCCAGATGGATTGGTGCTCTTGAAAGTAATTTCCAGAGGGAAGTTCCACACTAGTCTGTGAGGGGGGTGACTGCCTTTAGAGGTGATCTGAGAGATGCCTTCCTCCAATCCCTAGAGAGGAAGAGCAGGAGGGTTGGAGAAAGTTACAACTTGGGAACATTGGGATGCACATTGTAGGCTAGCCGCAATGTGCAACTCTAGATTTTTTTAATAATGGGCTGAATCTAGAGTTGCAATACCAATACCCTCCATTGACTCCCCATTCATCCAAATTGCTTTTGCGATCCGTTTGTATTAAACAACGTTAAACTCACCAACATTGCAGCTGTAGGGAAAGCTAGACTTATCCTCTTTCAATCTGCCAAGCGTTTGTTTCATAAAAATCCACCTTAGACATATTATGAGCTACTTTCTGTCAAGATATCCTCTGCAGGTGATTCGATTTCTAAGTGTTGGAGTTTGGATGCACTCGTCAAAGTCACTAAACGGACCTGTTTTACATTTGCACATAATGCAGGAGGCTTTGATTGATTGAAATATTTATTAAGTTTGTAGAATTACAGTACATTTCAAGCACAAACTCAATACAAAGACTGTTAACTGTGAGTGGACGACCCAATTAAGCATTACACTTGTTTACAACAGGGTCCACATTGTTCAATTCATCAAAACATTACAAATAGACACTTCTATGTAGTTAAAGAACAGAACAGGAATTCATCATATAGGAAGCAAAAAGGGAAAAGATACATATACAGTGAAGGGAAAGGGGGCAGCAGCAGCGCGACCCGGTTATTAAAAACGAGTGCTTCCAAACTCCAACACTTCAGAGAAGAATCACCTGCAGAGAATTTCTTGACAGAAAGTTGCTCATAACAACATGTCTAAGGTGGATTTTTATGAAACAAAAGCTTGGCAGATTGAAAGAGGATAATTCAAGCTTTCCCTACAGCTGCAATGAGTGGGGACTGGGGAGTATTGCAAATTGTTGGCTAACATGATTCATTACTACAGTACTCACCGACGTAGGAGCCCAGTCGTGCCCGTAGACAAAACAGTATTTACAGTACAAATCGTCGTAATCTGGAAACTGAAACAAAAACAGCAAACATTGAATTATCTAAAAGGATAAACCAGCTCTGGAGGACACACACATGGAGGACACTACGGCTATAACCAGACCACTCACGTTCCCTCCCTCGATTTGTCCGTTGACCACGAGAAGAAACACCGACGGGTTGTTTGTAGCCATCACTGCTTCGTGTAGTAACACTGTAATCACACGGAGGTGTGAATAGACGAGCACATGAATCCTATTTCAGTTTTTCCTCTTGTCAATAAAGCTAAGAGCTAGCCCACTGGCCCAGTCCCACTGAGGTTTAGCGAGTAAGCTATCCGTTGCTAGGGCAACGCTTGGTCTCCCTACGGCTGGTTGCAAGGATCAAACTGAACGCGGCAGATGGTCGCGAAACAAGAGCCGGTGTCTCGCGTCACCCAGTCTGGGAACCCATTGGCAAAACAAGGACAAACAGTCGGTGACCCACTGTCCCACATACGAGAGACTACTTGTCACCAGTCAGACAGACACGGACACCAGACTAGAGTACTAAGTTACTAACGGGTCCATTTGGTTCCATTTTTGTCTCCACCAGGCCGAAGGCATGTGGGGAGAGTATGTTTTGCACTCCGTCCGTCCGTGTGTGTGTCCGTGTGTGTGTGTGTCCGTGTGTGTGTCCGTGAACAGCTAATCTCGGCCACCGTTAACCCGGTCGATGCCATATTTTGCACACACACTCCCTGGATGCCAACGATGAACCTCTGCCCCAAACTTTCCAGAACAGCCTGTTATAGCGCCACCAGGAGGCCGCTTTGTGCAAAACAAGTTTTTCAATGCCATATTTTGCACACACACTCCCTGGATGCCAACCATGAACCTCTGCCCCAAACTTTCCAGAACGGCCTGTTATAGCGCCACCAGGAGGCCGCTTTGTGCAAAACACGTTTTTGCACAGTACACCTACAGATTTTGTCCAAACATCACGCAAATTGGTACACAGTCTCTCTAGAGCCATTCAACGAAACGGGTCTTTCAGATTTATCAGACTCCATCCTGATTGGTTAAGATTGGCTTCCAAAGTTCACAGGAGTGCTCAGTTTCAAACAAAATGCTGCAAATCATGAACACATCGCGTGATTTCCGTGAAATTGTGCACCCACATTCCCACTAGGCAGAGGACGAAATGCCACATGAACAATTTCAACTCAGCCTCAAGGTGGCGCTATAACTGGCCGAAAAGTGTTTTTACCTCTAACTGCACGGATCTGTGGATAACCTGGTGGAGACCTGTGCCCGGAAGGGCACTTTTTCTAGTTCCATTTGAAACTGCATGGCCCCCGTCAAATCTGAATTCCCCACCCACCCTTTCCCCCCCTCACTGTATATGTTGTTTCCCCCCCTTTTTACCTTCTCTATGATGATGATTTCCTGTTTATGGCTATATAGAAGTGTTTATTTGTACGTCTACTCTCTAAATGTTATGAATTGAACATGGTGGACCCTATTGTAAACAAATGTAAATTATGTAATGCTTTATGGTGTCGTCCATGCAATTAATATCTGTTAATAAATGCAATCAATCAAACAAACAAACAAACACTCAGAGTTAAATTAACATTGATTTTACGATATAAATTGGGGTCCCAGAGATAAAAATGCCATTAAATGGGGGTCCGTAGCCTAATGCAGGTCCAAGGGTCCTTAAATGAAAATGGCTGAGAATTACGAATGCTAGAACCGTAATAAAAATCTTATCTTATGGGGGGTCCCTGGCATATATTTTCAAATGGGGGTCCGTAGGCTAATAAATGTCGATTTAGGGCAATTAGGGGTCCTTGACATGAAAAGGTTTGGGAACAGCAGGTGTTCTGTCTTGAACTTGTTCTGAGTATGAGCACACAGCTATGTAACTGATGTAGTTCCCAGAAGAAGGCAGAAACATGTCAGTTACATTTGAATCATGTTCCCTAGAACCCACTGCCAATTAAATGATGATGCCTTTAATATATGATTATGAAGTGCCTTATAAGCTATAACCAAAAATCACGTTGCTCTGTTCCATGGAGTTTTCAATGCGATATAAAAACCATTGAAAGACTTGTATGTATTTCAATGTAGCCCATTTCAAAAGATCACTTTGAGGAATTTGAGAATCTTCACCAGCAGGTGGCGGTAAACATCAACACACCATGAGCATGCGTTAACTCGGCCCAATTAACGTGTCCACAACTCCACACAGACAGCTTGCAGTATATTTAATTTCCCCCATGCTTTCTGACACCATTACGTCTTCTAACATGAGTTTACTACAAACGGTGAAGTCATTGATCTGCTCGAAGCAACACATTGAGCAGAAACGCAGGAGACTGCAGCTGCTTCTACGTCAATTACAGAAGTCAGTGGTTGCTGAGGAGATCTTTGGAGAGGTTGAAAGAACTGTCCGAGAACATGAGGAAGAAGGTGTCTGCTTGAAGCAATACATTGAGCAGAAAAGCAGAATACTGAAGCTGCTTTTGCAGCCAGTCATCAAACTACACAGAGCAGGTTGGTACACATCACTACACTGTAACTAGGGTGAACAGAAGCCCACCTTTGTGTGGGACAGACAGTCCCTCATTTCCAAGAGTTTTCAGGCGCCCGAAGCTCCCACAAATTGAGACCCTGTCCCACATTGTGACTGGCAGGCATCAGTGTTCAAATGCCCTAATAGTTAGTCCCCTAACAGTTTGCTTTCTGTTGTAAAGCTCTCTCATTGTCTCTTTTCCTGCAAGTTGTGTTTTAAAATGTTAACATGACAAATATCCCCTCCTAGGCTACAGTACCAATTAAGTAGTCCATTGTTTTTTTGTTATGTTTATTGTTTATAAGGATCCCCATTAGCTTTTGCCTTGACAAAAGCTAGTCTTACTCTTATGTACCTGTACACAAGATGTAACAATAAAGTACAACCTTTAACCTTTTAAGTAGGACCAAATAATGTGTCGCTTGAAAAAACTACGCATTTCTGCACTTTATTATTACAAAACAAGTCAATAAGTATAAGAATCAATCTTATCCAATAAAAAGTGGTTATGTCTGGCTTGTCTGCTGATGTTATCTCCTCTCTCCTGCTAGATGTCAATCTCCTCCCAGTGTGTGAAGAGGTTTCCCCTGAACAGCAGGAGATGAGCATCAATCTGGTCCAGATGAATCCAGACCCTCTCCTCCCTGTGTGTGAAGAGGAGGTTTCCCCTGAACAGCAGGAGATGAGCATCAATCTGGTCCAGATGAATCCAGACCCTCTCCTCCCTGTGTGTGAAGAGGAGGTTTCCCCTGAACAGCAGGAGATGAGCATCAATCTGGTCCAGATGAATCCAGACCCTCTCCTCCCTGTGTGTGAAGAGGAGGTTTCCCCTGAACAGCAGGAGATGAGCATCAATCTGGTCCAGATGAATCCAGAACCTCCAAAGATTCAAGTAGAACGTGTAGAGCTATCCACGAAGAGGCACACGGAGAACAATGGCTTTCGTTGTACCGTTTGTGGAAATGGATTTGGTTACAAGGGTCATTTGAACAGACATATGAGGATTCACACAGGGGAAAAACCATATGTGTGTACAGTTTGTAAACAAAGATTCAATCGAAAGGAACTTCTTAAGCCACACATGAGGTTTCATACAGGGGGACAAAAACCCTATGCTTGTACAAAATGTGGACAAAGATTCAGTCGAAAGAGTGCTCTGAATAGACACATGAGGAGGACGCAAAGAGGTGAGGGAAATGTTTAGTTTGTAGCAAATGCTGTGTTCAAAATGCATTTAAGAAATGCGTTTTCATAGAGAACTATGTTAAGTGAAAAGCTACTGCATTGTTCATTAACCTCGGGTCACCAGGCTTTCCTCGTGATCCGGTCGTGACCGGATGATAAAATTAAATAAAAAAATGGGGGAAAAATCTCTTATTCTCGTGGTTTCCGGCTTTTTCTGCGTCGCTTTGTTTTTGTGGGATTTTGGGCACTTTGTGGAATGCTTCCCAGGCAATTCTTTCATGAGGCAATCTGACCTGACACATAATGTCAATTACAGAGCAAACTTATAATGCAGTGTAATCCAATATGACACTGTCAGATTCTTAATAATAAAGTAGAGGGATCACATAATTTGATGATGATGTCAAGATGACCAAATAAAATCAACAATAATGTTTACTTATAAGCATTAAACACCGTTGTTTCTCATCTTAATTTAGTTTACAAACCAGACAACTCGGCTCATCTTCTGTTTTCATTTCCTATAATGACCTTGTCCTTCAGGGTCAGATGCGGTGCAGGATAAGGAGGTTGATGGAACAACTGTTGCTTCCTGCAGCAGGTAATTATTTATTCATTTATAACAACAATTCCACAACATCCTAGATTTAGTGACTAATCATCACTGCTGACTTGGCATTCCACTGCTCTCTTATCTCTGCTCCATTTTGTGTTTTAAGAAAACACTCCCAATCGAGTGTTTTCGATTGTCCCAATCGAATGAGAACAGTCTATTCCAGGGGTGCCGATCTACCAGTAGATCAGTAGAAGTTTGGCATCTGCCACTTGAATTAAGGTGACTTGATTGATTGACATAAAATCAGCTCAAACACACAATGCAATACTTTGTTTTCAAATTGTTGCGTACAACCATCGGTGTCCCCTCTATTTCCCATTCCATTTGTCTTATATGTAATGCCAGCAACGCTAATCCAAAGCCCCCTCAAGTAAATGTTTTTACTATTTTCAGCAATGGGATTATTATAGTTGGGTTTTTTTGCTGGGTAGATCTTGTTGACCCGGTCGTTTTGAAAGTAGCTCTCAAGTCAAAAAAGTGTGGGCACCCCTGGTCTATTCCAACTGTGCTTTCAGTAAAATGTCTTAAAACTTATGACTAATCATATCTATGGTATTTAATTGGCCTTATACTTTGAATAAGAGTGTAGAAATGTGACCATTCGTTCAACTCACCATACGATTCCAATCATGATATTACGTTTTTTTTAACATTGCTACAACAGACGGTCGAAGCTCAAGAAGCTGAAGAAGCTCTATAAGAATGGTGAGTTCCCGCTTAGAGACATCCCACTGGACCATAGCCCAGACACCAGCGACCCCAAGGACCACAGCCCTGAGCCCAGACACCAGCGACCCCAAGGACCACAGCCCAGACACCAGCGACCCCATGTACCACAGCCCAGACACCAGCGACCCCAAGGACCACAGCCCAGACACCAGCGACCCCATGTACCACAGCCCAGACAACTGACAACCAGACAACTGGTACCTGCTGGTCTCTCTGTTCAGGTTGAGGAGGTGTTTGTTTTTGGTTTTCTACCGAATGTGTTCCCAGAGTGGGAGAGGTCAGGTGCTCATAATTGTTGATGTCAGGTGGAAATCTTGTACATCCTAAACTGTTACTTTTCAGTAAAGTCTTATTGCTATTTTGTCACAAGCTCTTGTTAATACGTTACATTGGTTCAATATTTAGGTTTTTGCGTTGACTTTTCAAAGATAGTCCTATACACTTAATACCAGTAGATGCTTGTATACATACGTTGTCAGTGCTAAAAGGAATCCAGTGGTATAGTTAGAAGAAGGTAAAGATGATTCAAATCAGTGTTCATGGCAGCCATCCTTGAATGTGGCTCGCTGGGTCCTGGAGAGTCAGACCAGTGGTGGAAGAAGTACTCATGACGTTTTACTTAGATAAAAGTCACAACACCACAATATAAAAATGCTCTGTTGCAATACTCTCCCACAAAGGCCCCCATTCCAAATGATTGTCGTCAAATTGTCAGATATACTTGAATTGTATATTGTATTAACCTAATCTACCATACAGATTGTATAACGTAACATTGTATGGAGTTTTAAGTCTAGTACTAAAAAAGCACTCATGTGCAGTGACCCACTGTGGCTGCCATGCACACGATTGCAGATTAACTGCCACTATGAATGCAGTGTGCTATTGTATAATAAATCTAAAACTAAATCAGTCACAACACAAGATGTATTCACATTGGCCACATGACGTCTCACGTCGTCATATGGTGCCCTAAAACAAACATAAAAGTCCATAGACCTGGCTGCCATATGATGACATAATTTCAAAAGCCATCTATTGGAAGGGGTCCTAGGGTCCTTGGAAATCAAAATATGAGAAGCTGGTTTAGGCATCAGGCCACGGCCCTATACTGTATGCTCCCCTCTGCTCAGGGTTGGGGATGTGTTGGGGGTAATGGTTGACGGAGCATGCAGGTGATCCTTTAGGCACACATACACATTAGGCATTATTCTCCAATGACGGCGTACGTCTCTTAATGATGAGCGGTCCAACATTGTCGCCCGTCTCCTCGTTGTGCTTGTTATGGGAGCCGTCACAGTGCGGGAACGTCTTGGATTTCCAACAGCGGCAGAAGACAGCATTGGTGCCGATGTCCTCCATGTCAAAGGTGTGGACCACCTTGGGGCTGTCTTTGCTGATGCACTTGTTAACCCGCTGGGCCTTCTTGTGGCCGCTGTGTCTGCCCAGGTACCGACCCACCAGGAAACCCGCCGTGGCTGCCACCAGCGCCACCGGGACTGCAACAATTAGCTGCTCTTTTGACATCAATTCCATTGACATCAATTAGATTTTGACCTGTTTCCGTCCTGTTTTTCTGACTGTCAGCTCTAACCTCTCTCTTCCCACGAAAACGACCATATGACGGAGCATGCACAGGAAAGATATTTCACCTACGACTTTACACCAGCTGTAAACCTCTGGTGTGAATTAAGTTTGATTCCAATTGTGATTGTAGCGAAGACATTCGCTTGTCATGTACTCATGTTGGCAGAGCAAGGTCAGCCCAGCGGTCTACACGTTTACTTATATATCCCAAAGTGATGCGTCACAGATACACAGCACTGATTTGACGTCATGGTTGCCATGGAGATTTAAAAAAGCATTTCTATGACGTGGCTTTAATGGTGCGTTCACACGGGCAGATGTAAAAGATGCAGTCTACGTCTACCATATATTGTCAATGGAAGCCATGGCAGCGTCATGATGATGCAAAGACGCAATGATGCATGTAGCTGCTCCAAAATTTACAATGAATGGTAGACTGCATCTTTATACTTTTAACTATGTAAGCGAAGTGATGATTTAAACCTCTTAAACCCCAGGGTTCCAACTCTCTCGGAGTTGGAACCGGAGACCAATTGGGTCTCCATTGACCCGCTGAGTGCTGAGCCGCTGCCCCTATGCCGGCGGGGGCAATGGGGCTCAAGAGGTTCTGAGCCGCTGCCCCTATGCCGGCGGGGGCAATGGGGCTCAAGAGGTTCTGAGCCGCTGCCCCTATGCCGGCGGGGGCAATGGGGCTCAAGAGGTTCTGAGCCGCTGCCCCTATGCCGGCGGGGGCAATGGGGCTCAAGAGGTTTTTTTTTTTTTTTTTTTTTTTTTTAAGATATTTTTTTTGCGGCTTACGCCTTTTATTGATTTTTGAAGGGACAGACAGTAGGCTGACAGGAAACGGGAGAGAGATGGGGGGATGACATGCAGTAAAGGCCGTGTCGGGTCCGGGAGTCGAACCCGCGGCACACCGCGACTGGATTACCAGTCCGGTGCCCAGACCGTTACGCTACGGCCTGGGCCTGGCTCAAGAGGTTTTAAGGTCAATTTAGAAATTCAGTAGAGAGTTCAGGGATTTCAGACCTTCTGGCAGAGCATTCCACACTGAGGCCTCTTTTCCACTAAAATAACTTAGGTTCTAGAACCTTAGGTGCTTTCACAGAACCGGTGACCATTTTTTGGTGACACTGAACTGAATATTAGGAGGGGGGAAAATAACTGAACCAGTTCAAACCCGGTGGAAGAGTGGTGGCGTAGAGCAGGGGTTTTCAATTGATTGTGAACCAGGAACCACCACCCTGACTTAGAATCAATCTAGGGACCACTGTTGCATTGGGTGGGGAATCTGGTGATGTGGGCTAAGATTGATGCTTTTGTAACACTTGCCATGCATCCCATGTGTATACAGTCCACTGTTGTTGTTTCTCAACCAATGGCCCATTAACTACTAATAATTTCCTAATACCAGACAATCCGCTGCACTTCCCCCTCTTGAAATTGTAACTCCCTTTTTCTGTTGAATTTCTTGACCTCCAATTTGTCAGTAAATGACTACTACGGTCATCATAGGTCACCAGGTCATTCACTTCACCAGGTCATTCACTTCACGGTTTCTCAACTAGTGGAATGACATTTATTTTAAATCAACAAATCCTATACATTACTGTGAATGGTCAGGGACCACATGCAATACTTCCAGGGACCACCAGTGGTCCACAGACCACCTGTTGAAAAGCCCTGGCGTAGAGCCAGTCTTTTGTTTCCCTCTCTACCCGGCCTACACAGCACAGATTATGACAGTAATTCTCAACCTTGGTTGTATGTATTTAAGCTGTCCTGAGAGCAGCGTTCAAAAGCTGCCCTCGGCAAATTAACATGGTTGTATGTATTTAAGCTGTGGACCCTGTGGTAAACACGTCTCAATGAATGCTTTATCATGGTTAGTGTGTATTGACTTTGCTTTCGTTTTCAATCAATCAATCAATCAATCAATCAATCAATCAATCAATCAATCAATCAATCAATCATGTTTTACCTAGCCTGACATTCAGGGCTGGAGCCAGGAAATGTTTTACCTTCAACGTGTCTGTTGTTCCACCTCTGGCCAGTTGGTGGCGGTAACACACCATTAGCTAACGGCGACGCACAGTAGTAGTATCCCATATCCTGGAGTGCCGGTGTTGTCAGGCAACTGCGGACGCGTGGAGACAACAGAGATTTATTTGGGCTGTTTTACGTAAAGATCAATAGACTTATAAAACTAAAGCATTAACCCGAGTTAACCGCTATGGCTATATCGCGAGTGACCCCACTTGGAAAGACGATTTGACTAACAGACAATACATTTATGTAGTCTCCGTTGGTAGTGCAAACCAGCCAATCACAAGCACGCTTGTCCCTCCAGGCTATTGGATGCAGAGCCTTCCTATCAGCATCCTGCTGTTGCAACAGTAAACACACAGTCACACAGTGACAGTCAAAGCGGCTCAACGCTACAACAAACACAACATAAGGTAAGATTTACAACTCTACTGCTATATTTGTATCATTTTTATTATTATTATGTCTTAATTGTACGCGTTGGCTCTATGCTCGTCTGTTACATTAGTGTTAAATGAGCAGAGTGAGGTATTATTAAAATATTTTCTAGTATGGCCCATATGGCACAAAAAGATACACGTCTTCAAGAAAACTGTAAATATAGCTGCTGATATTGCCACGGGCTCTGTTTATTTCCTTACATGTTTAGAAAATATGTAATATGGCTCAGATCCACCAACAGTCTCGGACTGGTATTAAAGCAAATCTGATCAACAAACGGAATATGGGTGATTCTGGGACACCAGCATGTTCAACTGGTTTGCTTTTTTTTTTTTTTTTTTTTTTTGAATATTTAGGCCTATTACAGTTTGCAAATAATACAGTGGTACTGGTACGTGTGTACATTGATGCTAACAGAAAAAGAAAATAAAACTATAAGGGCTTGTTTACATTTTGGTCCTGCATTCTGACTTGTCGGGCTACATTCAAATCAGACATAACCCTGAAGCATGACTGTCATATAGTCTATTGTAGATGGCTGTCTTGTGATTCAAGGCATACACAGCAGTATGTCAACATGCCTTCATCAGATATGATCTGGATTTTTATAGTCTATATAGGTACAGTACAGTCCATCAGATTCAGAACTGTCATTTCAGTAAATATTTACTGATGCAAATGGTTGGACCACTTGATAACCCAAATAACAACACCCAGTCTGTAACTAATCTCCCTTTCCCTTTCTATGTGGGTTTTGGGTATTTCAGGGCGGAGGGCTGGTCGAAATACCCATCTTATGGTGACACGGTGACACCTCGTCTTACCTCATCCAAAGGTGCACCAGAGGTAGTTAGATGACTAGGATTTTACTACGCTTAACTTAAACCCGATACTTGATACTGATAATTGTATGACAAATAGCAAAAAAATACACATCACATCATGTCATGTTGTGAGCTAGTAAATGGGCAATATATTTAGGCTTCAGCATACAGCATTCCACCATAGCAACATCTCCAACTACTTGTACTAGTTCCAGGCAGCCTGAAAGCGTTGTTCCCTAGGTTCCCAGACCGTTTCAGCTCGAGACCCAAAAGATTAATTTGGTGTCTCCCTGGGACCCATATTAAACTCTTAAGCCCTATTCCAAAAACGGTGAAACTAGCCGAATCCAAGCTCACGATGCGATGCAATGTCACGTGTTGTGAGCTTGTTGAGTTTAGTTCGACTTCCCTTTTGTATGTCTGAATAATGTTTAAAAATACACCTCTCTATCAATAAACGTAAGAAAAATGTTCTCTTTTACTCGTGACTCATTAAACGTCTTCATTCAGACTTCTACCAGGGTATCTAAACATGAACTCTGGTCGGCGTTTTCATTTCATTCACAGACAAAGCTGTTGTGTGTGTGTGGATGTAGGCCAGTGCATCCTCCTAGCCGGCATTGTGGACCACCTTAGCTGATCCCCTCCTCCTCCTCCTCCTCCTCCCGTGGCTGTTCCCTGAGGTCACACCTGCTCCACCTCCCCCTCCCCCCCTCTCCCCCCTTCTCCATCCTCCGTCCTCCTCCCAGCCAGCTGACCCTGTGATGCCTCCCTCCTCGTGCTGTGGCTACCTGTCGCAGTACACCCATCATCACCTCGCAGCCTTCCTCCTCACCTTCTTTAGGTAATCTAGTTCCGCAACGCTTCCCCGCCTCTTCGCAGATGGGTGGGCCTCGTGTACTATTCTGTATATATAATACATCTTCGTGATGTCACTGATCACATGGCCCCAAGTTCTAGACCTCCAGTTTTAGGCTGAATAAAATGCTTTCTAATTTACAAGAAAGCATTTTATTTACAACACACTCGGTATACAGAACATGAGGATTTTACTGTGTAGCCAGTGGTGAGTTAATGTTTGACTGCACAGTAGTTTTAAATATCCAAAGTGTGAGCCCATTTCAAACGTACTTATCAGGATAAGTCTAGATAAGAAATGTAAAGTGAGGTGTGCAGCTGTGCCTTTAAGAGACTGTAAGGTACACTCACACTGGACACAAAACCCCAACGTGGCGGTTTTTGACCACTTCCAGCCAACCAGACCCCTCTAATCCTTCTAGGCCTAAAGTCTGATTTGTACTTGGTGGCGCACCACGCAATAGTGTAAAATTAAAAAATATCAGATCTAGGGGTAATACAATTATCAATAATATATATACTGTATATTTTTCAAATCGTTCAAGAAATAGCAAAAATAGCCGATCTACAAGCTCACAACGTGTTGCATATTATGTGACACGCTGTGAGCTTGTAGATCGCTATTTGTGTGCCACACTGTTGTACAACGAAGTATTTAGATTGGGGGTATTTCTTTCTCCAACCTACAATTGTTGCCAAAATAGACTAGTCTCTTTGAGACCCATGGACTCGTTTCAGAACTGCAGTTACCACTGCCAAGACCCCTCAGAGTTAAAATGATTGGCTCAGGATTTTGCGGTATTACTGTGTTTCTTCTCCTAATCTCCCTTGGTTCTTTTGGGCCTGCCGCTTTTACACTGCCGACTGAGTAGACGGAGGCTGAAAAGAAAACAACTTTGAGAACCACTTTGTCCAGTCTGTCACACGACAAGACAGCCTCTCACTGCCTTTTACAGTGAATAACCTCAGCTCAACTTTACCCCCACACCGTAAACCTACACCGCAATGCATGCGTAGCATTCAAACACTACATCGAGCTACTATTATGCGAGTATGCAGAAGTTAGAATAGAGTATGTATGTACTGAATGACTGTGCTATTGTGTAATACGTTTGAGCTCACTGCAGATCTATAATGACAATCAGTGATTAATACAAAGGCGTCTACCTAAACAAAAGTGTGTCACATTGTTTGACGACTACACAGTAAATCCACATTTGGTGCCATTTGTACCCCCTCCGAGTTGTGGAAAAAAACAAACACTGCTCATCTATATATAGAATACACTGTGCAAAATCATATTGTTTAATTTTTTATATCACAGATTCTAAATAAAAACAATTATATTGCTATGTACTGTGTACTGTACCGCACACTGTACCAAAATGTGTTCCCGTCTTGCAAGGTATAGTTACAAATAGGGTTCCCGCCCACAATTTTACGGTACTGTGCCATGCAGGCTACCACGTTGTTGCTTTGCTAAGATACTGTCTCTCTCTCTCCTCTCTCTCTCTCTCTCTCTCTCTCTCTCCTCTCTCTCTCCTCTCTCTCTCTCTCTCTCTCTCTCTCTCATTCTCTCTCTCCTCTCTCATTCTCTCTCTCTCTTCTCTCTTCTCTCTCTCTCTCTTCTCTCTCCTCTCTCTCTCTCTCTCTCTCCTCTCTCTCTCCTCTCTCTCTCTTCTCTCTCTCTCTCTCTTCTCTCTCTCTCTCTCTCTCTCTCTAGCTATGTGCTGCTGCACGCGTCCAGGAAGACGTTCAGTAATGTGAAAGTGAGCATCTCGGCTCAGTGGACCCCGTCCGGCCACAATGCCAGCGCGCCCCCCTTCTCTCCGGGAGAGGTGACGTATTGGCCATTATCATCTGTACATTATCACTGTAAATCCCTGGAACACGTGACGTGTTTAAAACCTAAACACCAGTGTGTAGTAATTTAATGCCAAATGTTTATTTATGGATATAAAATACACTAGAACACGAGTCACCTCAAACACCTCACAAGATCACCTAGTGTTCTAAACACGTATATATGACTTTTGATTGTAAAAACTAAACACATTTATGTGTTTAAAATGTGTTACTGGCGATTAAACATGTTCTTCTGTTTATAATCTAAACACTGACACGTTTAAAAAGTGTTTCCCATAAGGGGGTCATCCCTATGTTCCCCAGGTTCTATGTTCCCCACTTACCTTAGGGTTTAGGGTTAGCTTTCTGGTTTAAGGACTTCAGTGTTTTGTACTATACAATTGTATAAAGTACAGAACAAAGAATGTTTATTTTTTTTATGCCAGTGTTAATTTTTAGTTGGCTAAAACTAGATAGTTTAAGTAGCCTAGGCAGATCTAAAGTTCAATGGATTGTTCAAAGACTGAGCTTAAATCAGAATTTGCTGCTAAAAGTAACACTAAGTCTTACTAGAATTACTATTGGGTTTCTGGTTTAGGTTTATTCTAAGTGGGGAACAAAGAACCTTTTTTGCATGGTGGGGAACATAGGTACACTCCCAATTGTGTTTAGAACCTAAACGCTTATATGCAACGCAGCGCGAGTAGGACAAGAGAAGGTCACCTCCATTCCAGTGGAATTGTTCCACTGGCAAAAATTATAATATTTGCACTCCAAAGACAGAGCAGGTTACACTCCCCCCACCCTGTGTAAGAGGTCATCTGTGGGTGCAATCACAATAGACCACTGTTAGATAGTCTCCCCTCTCCTTTTGTGTTGTGTTGTTACTCAGTATTGTACTGACGGAAGTGGTTCAGAATATAATGGAGCCTATCAGTTGTAGCAACATGGTCTGTCAATATGCAGAGATCCATGGAATGTACCGTAGACTATAGAGGGTATGTGCATGCATAAAGTCAATGGCAAAGTGAGTTTAAAGGACAACTTTAGTTTTTTTCAACCAAGGTTCATGTTTTAGGTTTTTTTTTTTTTCATTTGCTGCTTTCTTTCGTTTTAGGGATTTTAGCTGTTTTTGACAGGGGGGCGGGGGCATTCGAGCATGGGGCTAAATATGTATTTTTTTACAACATTTTATAGCGATTTCTTTTTTAATTATTTACTATAGCCCCAATAAACCCCTGGAAATTTCATCTGGCCACAAAACATCACAAGATCTACTGAATGTGTCAAACTGACATTGAGCCTATGACACACAGTGTGGCTTCCCCCCAGTAGGCTACCTTCACATTTAGTAGATCCTGTGATTTATTTGTGGCCAAATGTAATTTCCTGGGGTTTGTTAGGACTATAGTAAATAAAAAATAAAAAAATCTCCATTTAGCCCCATGCTCGAATACCCCCACCCCCCTGTACAAAACAGCTAAAATCCCTAAAACGAAAGAAAGCAGCAAATGGAAAAAAAAGAACACTCATCTTTTACTTTCTCTAATAACAACCTAAAACATGAACCTTGGTTGAAAAAAAAATAAAGTTGTCCTTTAACGTCGTTTAATACAATCAGATAGGACTTTTCTGTTTGGATGTAGGGGCTGTGAAGGCCAGAAAGTAGTTTTTTGGGGTGCAGTACTTAGTCTTAACCTAGCCATTAATGCAAGCACGGGAGCAGCGCATGTTCGAACGCTAGTCCGACAGTTGTTCCTGCATGTCGGACTAATGCTCTGTCGGAAATACCATCGGATCCCGTTTTTCCCCACTCAGTAGGCATTCCCACATAACCTCCGGGTATGATGATGTCACGCGCATACCCTCTATAGTGGTTGGTAGAGTCTAGAGTGGTTGTTGTATGGTATGTCCCTCTTCTATTGAGTCATTTGGATCCTCCTGTAGTTTGTTGGGTAGGATCTTTACTACTGGGTAGGTGCATGACGTTCTTCAAAGTAACCACAACTGCCCACACAGGCTTTCTGTCTTTGCCCGAGCAGAAATGTAGGCACTGTAGGTTAATGTTTTGGGTAGTAAATTCACGTTTTTCAGCTTTAATTAGGCTAAATCAAAACAATAAAGCCCTATTTTATAATTGGTCAAGTGACGATGTTGTCCGGAGATAGCCAAACAATTTTCACGTATAATGACATGCATCCAGGTTGAAAATGGTTAATAAGCACAGCATCTGAATAATGCAGTTAACTGCTCAGTTTAGTCTCGCATGGATTGTATTCCACGATTGCTATGTATAGTATGGAACTAAACCTCCCGAAAGCTAAGAACGGAAGCTGTCATCTTTCCGTCATTTCCGTTCATGAAAACATATATTAACATTATCTTTAAATTAAAATATATATTTAAATTACATTTTCTACTAAGCACCAAGCTATTTTTGCGTTGAATGGTTTGATTTACAGTAGGTAATGTACATGTCGTGACTGCAAAGACGAGACGGAAGCGTGGGGGGTAACAGTCTGCCTCGAGAAAGACTATGCTCGGTTAAATGGTTATTCTGATTTTGTGTGTGTCCCAGACATGGGAGGACAACCGTCTGTTTAAAGATGAAGAGGAGGCCACACTATTCCTGGGAGTCCTGGACACCATATTCCTCTTCTCATATGCTGTGGTGAGTGAGCACTGAATGTCAACATACATGTACATGTACCGCTACTCAACAAGTAGCTACTGGGGCAGTAGAGTTCTCATGTGTAGGGTCACCTTTTTTTGTCCTCACATAGTAGTAGTTTTAATTATTTTGTTAGTTTTTGGTAAATGTACTAACCTTGCTTTTAGTTCACTAGAGCGGTGCCTGTTAAGCACTGGCCTGGAACGATGCACGTTGGAAATGCATGTTATTACTTGCGCAAGCAGAGCGTGCAAGTAATGTGGTTTGTCCGGTGTCTCTCTGTATACATGTATGTAATCTGAAACCTATCTTTATTACGTCTCCATCGAAAGCCAGTTATATCCCGGCATTGATACATATCTTCATTGCGTCTCACTCAAAATCAGTATCACGGCATACGCATAAAAAACCCAGCCGACCACAGTGTAGTACTTTTCCAACCAAATAGACCGTTTTAGATCTTTAACTCTTGAGAGCGTAAATTGAAACCAAAATGGACCCTTTTGGACCCTGGCGCCATTTGGTTTCATTTTACTCTCTCAAGAGTTAAAATTTTAGTTAAATACCTGAATTACTTAATTTACAAGAAGTCTACACAATTAGGCTAGAGAATGTAAATTAATTAATTAATCAACGTTTACCTGTTATCTCTCCAAATGGTGCCACATTAATACAGCATATTGGCAATGTGGACAAAATCTTATCCAACGACAACAAGATATTCTTGATAAGTCTTTCATGGGTCTGAGAGGCTCAATCTCATCATGCGTCAAAAGTCGAATACATAATGGTACTAGATATGAAAAGGGTTGAAAACCACTGGTCTTCATGTTTTCCTTCTCCATGTGTGTGCTTGTCCTTGATGTCACAGGGTCTGTACATAAGTGGTGTAATCGGGGACCGACTGAACCTGCGCTATGTGCTATGCATCGGCCTGTGTGGCTCTGCTGTGGTTGTGAGTTACTGTACACGCACGCACACACACACACACACACACACACAACCTATATTGTAACCTCTGTTTGTCCAGGAAAGGTGACCAAACGGATGGTTTTTCGCATAATTATAACAAGGCGTGGAATAATTTGTGCGTGAATTTGAAACATTTCCACTTCCTTCAAGTTGCAATGTCATGGTCGCAACGTTTTCAAATAATGTAATCAACATTTTGATTTAAAGTTCGACTTGTGTTAGTGCCTTATTAAAATATTAGGCCACGGACCCCCATTTTGTACGATTACGTCTCTGGGAGCCCCATCAATTTGGGGGTCCTTTGGCACGAAAGGGTTTGAGAACTACTGATTTAGAAGGCATTTGTAGAATCGACCTCAAGTCTTAATGGGATAATAAAGATAAACATCATCTTTCTGGGTGTCTTTGCAGGAGTTTGTGTTCGGGACCCTGACAGAATGGCTCCATGTCTACAACATCTACCTTTACTGTGGCCTGTGGGTGCTCAACGGCCTGCTGCAGTCAGCCGTGTGGCCGTGCGTGGTGGCTGTCATGGGCAACTGGTTCGGCAAGTCCGGGTGAGTCTGGGACGTCTGATCTGCTACTTTGATGCGTATGTGTGATGCTGTAGTATGTAGTAAGTAGGAGTAGGGCCTTAACCCATTAAGCCTGACGTCGAAATTTAAAAAACATCTTCTAAATCCTCCAGTTTTCTGAAATAAATATTTTCACGATTTAAAAAAAATAGCAGACAGAGCTTGTAGATCTGCTATTTTTCAATAGCTAAATTATAACATAATGTTTAAAACACCAAAAGGGGTTCCCGTCCAAAATTGGTTAAAAAAAAGGTAGCTCGACAGCAACAATATACATTGTCTTACGAATATAGCGAAAATGTACAAGCTCATAGTCTCTCAAGACAGAGTTGTTGTCTCTCACAATTTTCAAACACTTCCTTCCGCGGATGGATGTCCTGGCCTTTGCAGTCGCATAAAACCGCTTCCTACTGAGATCCAATTAGTTACCTTATCTAGCTTAGCAGAAATGGAAATTGAATGATTTATTTAAAATTGTATTCTCTTGGAGATAAATGACACAAATGTCTATCACAACGTTTGCGATGCGGAGTTACAGTCTCGGCAACCATTCGAAGATTGTGGAAGAGTTTCAGGGACGAACAAGCCCTCACGTTTGCCCAAAATGTTGATGCGGCATGCCAGGGTTAGTGTTTAAAATTGATAATGTAATTAACACACGATTTGGTAGCGTGGGAGTGGAGAGTTTGCTTCAGTTTAGCAAGTTCATGTCATGTGAGATACTGTAGATGAGAACTTTGTATAATGGTAAATGCCTTCTGTAAACTCAAGGGAATTTTGGCCTTGCCTTTCAACCATTCCCTTTAATCTCAGAAGGGCTTGTACTGTACTTATCCACAATCACTTTATGCTCTTGACATTGCAGAAAAAGATACTGTATGCGAGCAAGGACTGGGTGTGTGTGTTAATGTGTTTACCAAATTGCAGGTTAATAATCTATCCAACGCCCAGGCCGTGGCGTAACGGTCTGGGCACCGGACTGGTGATCCAGTCGCGGTGTGCCGCGGGTTCGACTCCCGGACCCGACACGGCCTTTACCGCATGTCATCCCCCCATCTCTCTCCCGTTTCCTGTCAGCCTACTATCTATCCCTTAAAAAATCAATAAAAGGCGTAAGCCGCAAAAAAATATCTTAAAAAAAAAAAAAAAATAATCTATCCAACATCTGACCTTACAACATGTCATCACGATGACCATAATCTAGAAATACACACTAGGACACACACACACACACACACACACACACACACACAGTCACGCACGCATACATACATATACACACACACACACTCACACATCCCCACACACGCACATGCACACGCACGCTGAATCATATCAATTCATGCCAGTCTGCGGCCTAAACACAGGCACCATTCAGGGGCCTGAGTCACAGAATGTGCTTTTTTGGGCAATTGGAGGACTTGTAAACATAATTTGGGGATTTTAATAGCAAGAGTCAGGAATTCTGTTCCAAAATGTGATGTGTGCCTTTTCAACAAATCATGACATGATTGCACGATTTCTCTTTTGAAGAATGGTAAGAGGTAATTTAGGTAACACTGAACACAATCAATATCCACTTGGTCTTCTAGGCGAGGCTTCATCTTTGGGCTGTGGAGCGCGTGTGCCTCTGTGGGGAACATCCTGGGAGCCTTCCTGGCATCCAGTGTGCTCAAGTATGGATACGAGGTGAGACACACACACACACACACACACACACACACACGGTTTTGTCTGGGCGGCCCCCGGAAATGCTTTGGCCATGTCTTGCGACCCCCGTCCCGCCCCCCCTTCCCACCCCCAATACAAATGAGCCGCTACAATAACCTTAATAATAGAGAAAAAACATCATAAATAAATACTGATACCAGATATTATCAAAGTTATTTTCTTTTTTTTGTTATTTTCTTTTTTTATATATATATATATATATAATTTGGGGACCCTCCATAAATAATTTCGGGCACCCCCCCCCCCCCCCCCCCCCGAGGGTTCGCGAACCCCAGGTTGAGAACCCCTGATAGACCAGCCCAGGGATCTTCAACAGGGCCAAATATCAAGTTTGTATTAACCCTACCTTCTTTTTTTTTTTTTTTTTTTTGCAAGTAAAAGTCCTGTATTCTTTGTACTGAAGTACAAGAGTAGATGGCTAAAGTGTGTATGTGTGTGTGTGTGTGTGTGTGTGTGTGTGTGTGTGTGTGTGTGTGTGTGTGTGTGTGTGTGTGTGTGTGTGTGTGTGTTCAGTATGCCTTCCTGGTGACGTCTGTGGTGCAGTTTGCTGGCGGTGTGGTCGTGTTCTTTGGTCTACTCACCTCCCCCAAGGAAGCTGGTAAGTGTCCCAACGTGCTTCTTGGATATCTATTGCCGTACCCAGCGTTTGAATGTGTGCGAGACTCGCGTTGAATGCGTGTTGGTCTCACGGTTCATTCTAACCTATTGTTAAAGCTACGATCCGGGACACATGTTTACATTTCTGTCTAATAAAGTATTCAATCAATCACAGAGTGTATTGAACATGGCTCTCTTGTCTCTCTGTCAGGTCTGGGTTTGGAGGAGGAGCCGTGTGTGCGGCGGGTGGACACGGACACGGACAGCCACCGGCCTCTGATGAGTGACGAGGAGGAGGAGGAGGGGGAGGGGGAGGGGGAGGGGGAGGGGGAGCAGGAGGTGGAGGTGTGTGACGGAGGCTACTACTCCATCCAGGGACAGGACGAGACGCCGCCCCATCCGCCGCCCCCTGCCGCCATCGGCTTCTGCCAGGCCTTCTGCCTGCCTGGCGTCCTGCCCGTGAGTCTGCATTATCTTATTAATAATAATATCTTAAACTCATAAAGCGCTTTTTTGAGTACCCAAAGACACTTTACATGGGGGACAACAAATAAAACTACTTTTATTGAGGGGGGATAAAATCAATAAAAACTGTGGAAAGAGTTGCCTATGGAAAGCAATATTGAAGAGGTGGGCTTTGAGGTTTGTTTTTGAAGGTTTAGACTAGGCATCTCTCAGAGTTTTAGGTAGTTTCATCATTCCACAGGGTTGGGGCAGCAACGGTAAAAGCTCTGTCGCCCCAGGTACGGTGATTGGTCTTGGGGACGTCATGCAGGTTTGCACCACCAGACCTGAGGGAGCGAGAATATCTTGTGTCCCTCATTCAGTCCTCAGTTCATTCAGTACCAGATGTACCAATATTTGTATACTTCGGCTATTTGAAAATTGCCGACCTACACGACATGTGACTGTGAGCTTGCATATCTGATATTGTCAATAAAAATGTTGAAGACACTTAGTTGTCTGGGCATGTCACGATGCCTGTACGACATATAAGAACATATAAGAACACCAGGTTGAAAGTGGTTAAGATGCATTCCAGCTAGGGGAGAGTCGCGCATTGGACACAGGACACAATTCTAACTCGTGACGTCATCACTATAATATTGTTTTATTTGTATAGCATCTTATACACAGGCCACAAAGAATTCCAGTAAGATAAAACAATAAAAGTGAGATAAATAACACATTTAGACAAAAAGAAGAGCTAAACCTCGACAGGCGTATGTGAGTTTAATGAGTTGAACCCTGAGTTGAATTGATGTTTGGACTATGCTGTATGACCCCTCCTGCAGTATTCCCTGGCCTACGCCTGTCTGAAACTGGTGAATTACTCCTTCTTCTTCTGGCTCCCGTTCTACCTGAGCAACAACTATGGCTGGAAGGAGGCCCAGGCTGACCGGCTGTCCATCTGGTATGACGTGGGCGGGATCATCGGTGAGTGACGAGCGTGCCCCACCGATTAGTATTAACCCATTCTGACCTGAGATCAGATTCATACGAGGTTTCCACTGGACACACACACTGGTCTGATTAACCCATTCTGACCGGAGATCAGATTCTAAAAAAATGTCAGTCGTTCTTCGATTTTTCAAAAATAGCAGACCTACAAGCTCGTATCGCGCCACTCGGTGGCGCGATATGAGCTTGTAGATCTGCTATTTTTCAATAGCTAAAGCATAACATGATGCTGACACCAAAATGGGTGCCCGGTCAGAATGGGTTGAAGACGACACAGTGTGTTCACGTCGTACACGTTGATGATACCCATCGTACCCCGATTAGGGCATTACACCTCGGATATAGTTATGATAATGTAAACATCACACAATTATGGTAATCAGAGTAAGTATTAGGGTATACTTAAAGGACAGCTTCACCCATTTTCAATCTTCATGTAAACAGATGGGAAAGCGTATGAACAAACACTAACTTTGAGTGATTGTGAGACCTTATGTCCAAGAAGGATCTGGAGATAAAAGACATCACACATTGTTTCAATGTGCAGCAAAGACTACATTTCTTGCCTGGGCAGCAGAATGGACCAAGACGGTCCACACAGTTGCACAGATACCTCATTAAAATTATATAGGATGCACGTGTTAGGATCATGTGATTGAAGTGATTATCTGACAAAGATCATAATAATAAAAATACACAATGCTCTTTGACTTCAATGCATTCCGTTCCAGTTCGCCTCCCAGTGCCTAGAAGAATGAGTTCTCTGTGGTCCAATATACACTAGGTTTGAATAGTGAAAACTGACTGCAGTGACTTTTTCTTAACCACTTAAGCCATAACATATACTTACTCTAGCAAATACCGAAATAGCTGATTTACAAGCTCATTGTGACAAAGTGTAAGCTTGTACAGATCATATCAGATCATTTTCACTCCCCCGCCCCAGCAAATCGAAAACGGGTATACTTATTTAATTGATCACACCTGTGCTGGGTGGAGTCAACTAGACACAAGTGACTTGAATCACTTGTGTCCATTGGTCTGTTTGCTTTGCCACCAACCAAGACCTGTGTCTTGTTGTGCTTCCCATTACAAATACAGTGGAGTTGAATGGGAACTTCTCGTAGTATATTAACGCCGTTCCATTTGTCCCCGTCTCTCTCAGGAGGCACAGTGCAGGGTCTGATCTCTGACTGCTTGGGAAAGAGAGCGCCTGTGTTGGCGGTCAGTTTGCTGCTGGCCATGGGCTCCCTGGTGGGCTACAGCCGTGAGTCTGAACACACACACAGTCACACACACACACACACACACACACACACACACACACACACACTTACACACTTTATTTTGTAATAAATACTTTTATTAGTCAAAAATGTAAACAGCATGTGGTACAGTCAGATATAAGGCTGAAACAGGGTTCCCACTGTCATGGTATTCCTGGAAATATGATATGAGAAACAAAATGAAATGCTTTGGGAATTTGTTCATAATAAAATTGTAGGAGAAAACTTTCGCAACACCTAGAAATTAGGCGTATGCACAGGTGCGTAGGCCAGTGGACATCAATGAAAGCAATAAGGTACACCCGTCCGCACACGGTGTATCTGCTCGGTACATGAGTATTGTCTTATTTAGTGAAGCAACGTTTCGGTCCCTCCGGACCTGCCTACCTGTGCCAAACATTATGAGAAATTCCTGTGGCTTAATTGGCTTTATGTGTACAGGACGTCACATGACAAAAGGAATGGATCTAAAAGCTGTAAATCTGCTCTTTTTGTCATTTGACACCTTCTCTAGAGTCGGTCATCGGTCATGACACACGGGTGTAAGAGCCTCATTATTGCACTGTATGATTGCTATTGTTACAAATGTTTGGGAACCCTGCTAAACCCTGCTAAAAGGACAACACAAAAATGTCCTCTGGACTTGTTTCCATTGTGGTAGCATACCATAGCATAAAATAACACAATAATGCCATCAACAAAAGAAAATGTATTAATATAATTTATTCGTATCTCTGAAAGTGTATAAATGTAACCAAATGGACCCTTACGCGTCCATTTAAACTGAAGATGTTGTGTATGTCTGATTAATATAATGTTAGAGTTTCCACTGTGTTAGCATATAGGAGTGGTGAGCTACCACCACTGAATAGAGTGTTTATCTAGAATAAATTAATGGTGTGGCCAGGGAGGTGTGCTTTTTCCACTTTGAAGACATTAGTTCCCCCTATGAAAACAGAGGTGAATTTTATGACCCCTGGTGGACTACAGGTGTAAATACAGACTTGTTTTACTGAAACATCCAAATTGTCATCGAGTGGTTCTCAAACATTTTCAAGTACCCTCAAACTGACACGTATCATTGGGCCACGGTCGGACACCCATTTGTAATAAAAAAATGTTTTGATTAGATGTATAAAATATTTCTACAGCAGTGGTGAGAGAGAGTTAAACCTATGATCTGAATGGGCACTCTTACTCATTGGGTGAAATAATGGTGACATTAAACTGTGCCCCATTTTGCTAGGGAGTGGGACCCCCTGGAACTGAGACCACTGATATAAACTTGTGTCTATGCCATGGTGGTTCTCAATCTGTGGGTCCCCACATGATTTGGGACCATTACTGGATCAAAAGTAATCCGCAAACTATACTGTACTATAACAATGTGAAACATTAGCCAAATTGTCAAATAATATCAGAAAGAGGCAAAATGTTTGATCTAGACGCAGAAATAGCTGGTGTACACAAGCCTCGCATTGCGAGCTTGTAAGATAGGCTGAGTAAAACGGAATGTAATGCCTCAACTTCTACAACTTAAAGCTTGTCAGGGTTGAGGGTCCACAGTTCAAATATGACTTTGTGGGGGTCCCCACTTAAAAAAAAGTTTTGAGAACTACTGGTCTATGGGACATTTTAAGTATGTTTTCTCATGGACAATCCAAACCTCTCTCTCTCTCTCAGACTCTCCTAATGACAAGGTGGTGAATGCCGTTCTGTTGGCCATCACAGGCTTCTTCATCGGCGGTCCGTCCAACATGATCAGCTCGGCCATCTCGGCTGACCTGGGCAGACAGGACGCCCTGAGGGGCAGCCGCGAGGCCCTCGCCACCGTCACGGGCATCATAGACGGCACTGGCAGCCTCGGAGCCGCAGGGGGCCAGGTACAAAACACCTAGTCGTGCTCAGATTTTGGACCCCTCTAAGCCATTAGAGCGCATGCCATAACACGTTCTTGTCCTGCAGTACCTGGTGTCGCTGATCGAGAGCAAACTGGGCTGGATCAGTGTCTTCTACTTCTTCATCGTCATGGTAAGATACTGTGTTTACTGTACACCTACATTATCTGCACTTTTTGCTTTCAATACCATAACAGGGTACAGGGTTACAGACCTGCTAATGCTAACCTGCTAATGCTAACCAATACCATAACGGGGTACAGGGTTACAGCCCTGCTAATGCTAACCTACCATAATACCATAACGGGGTACAGGGTTACAGACCTGCTAATGCTAACCTGATACCATAACGGGGTACAGGGTTACAGACCTGCTAATGCTAACCTGTTCCATAACGGGGTACAGGGTTACAGACCTGCTCATGCTAACCTGCCATTTGGAACCCCAAATACCTGTAGCCTCTGGCTGCGGCCCACCTATTGTCAAATAGACGGTGTACTGTATATTATATAGGGTTAAAGTGGTTAAACTGATTTTGATGCCATAATTAGCACTTCTTTTGCCAGGGAATTTTTCATAATAAGGGCGCTAGAGTGCCAAGCAGATGAGGGCAGATTTTACTCTGAAAAGCCCCGCCTTCTTACAAATCTCCAGTGGATAAGTAAATCTCTCCTGATGTCACTACTGCAGATTGAACTGGCAATGAAATCAGAGCGATCTAATTGTGCGCGTGTGTGTGTGTGTGTGTGTGTCTACAGACGGGATGCAGCATGGTGTTCATCGGTCCCCTGATCGTCAAGGAGCTACATGCCTTGTGGAGAGACAGGCGGGCTGTCCTCCGCCAGCTCTGAAGGCCTACGTTCCTTCTGCTCTTGTGGGGGAGTATTCTGGCATGGCAGTCTTTCAATTTTTTCCCCGTCCACGAACAAGTCCAGCCATCCAGGGTAAGCTTAGACACTTGGGAAAGGTCTGTCTGTTCGCATAGTGGATTAGTGGCATCCCATCTGTACAGAGGAAAAGGTTTTTACATATGAATTATACAGCATTGGATTTTGGGATTCTGCGGTTGTCGACGTCGTCTCCTCCTAACTTGAAGGTAATTGTGAACGACGGATGCAGCGCGCGGTTGAGCAAGAGACAGGAAATGGCCACTGTGCGCTCTCTCTACACGTGACTGTGGATTGAGGAAGCAATGGAGGAAAAGTGAAATGTACTGTAAATAATAGTTCTACTCATACACGGTCTTAAGCGGTCATCACAGTATCTTAGTTTGAGCTGCGTTGCAGAATCGCCCGTCCTGGATTAGAGTTTTTTTTAAAGTTCCTGGTTGAGTCATTGTACTGTAGGACCAGGATGCAGCTTCTCACTCGGACCTGCCTGTGGATTATTTCACTGTCAACTCAGAATGTATTATTATGTATAGTTGTATTTGTGCAATTGATGTAAATATTCAACTTTTTAAGATGTGGTTTTACTTGAAAGGGAAATCCCAATTGTAACATTCATTAAGTCATCCATGTAGTCTTATTTTTAGGATACATATTTATATATACTGTAAGCCTTTGTTTGTTTTTATCTTGTGTATAGAGGTGCTCCGATCGATTGCCCAGCGATATGAATCGGCTGATTTTCACTCCAAATGACTCGATCGGCGATTGGCAACCAATGTTTAATACCATTTAAGTGAATAAAAGTCAATCACATATACAGTATAGTATAATATCACTTTGCGTCTTTGACAGGCCTAAATATTCTCCCCTTCCTCCCCATACACACATAGGAACAGTTTTGACATGGGTTTTGACCTATAATAATCAATTCAATTCAATTTTCACCTTACGCAAGATCGATATCGGCCCCCCCAAAAAAAACCCTGACTTCTTCACTTTCACAGAAGACAATTGGAAACAAGAACTTTAAGCAAATACCGGTATGTATAGGCACAGTGTGCCTGCTATTTCATGTGTCATCTTAATTTGGATCAAAATCGTTTGACTTTTATATTTTCGTTGCACTACAATTTGAGTACACAGATGGGGCACGATTACTTATTTAACTGAACAAACACACTACGTGTGTATTGATTAATGCACATAAGGGCCTTCCTTATATTGAGAGTTGCGCCATTGAGGGGGCAGAAAACGGCGCCGGTCACATGGTTCATGTAACTCAAATAGATGCCCATAAACACCAGTGCATTCCGTAAACTTCTGGTTCAGGGCTCTGTCACTGGGGGGTGGGGGGGGGGGGGGTGGGGTGTGTGTGTGTGTGTGTGTGTGTGTGTGTGTGTGTGTGTGTGTGTGTGTGTGTGTGTGTGTGTGTGAGTGAGAGAGAGAGAGGCCTGGCCTGATGACGTGAATGGCGCAACTCTCTTCAATAGCTCTGATGCACACATACCAAAACAAGGAGACTTTTTCAGTCCCTCTCAAAATGTCTTGCACCACAACATTTTTCAAACTGTACAAGCAGAAGTTGGTAGGTTTTCTTTCCAGCTGTGCCAGTGTTGGGGAATGGCTGTGAATACAGATTTTATGACGGATAATATTTTAGCCCTAATAAAGACAAACCATGGAATGCTGTTGCACATTACTTGATCCTTAATGACTTCATTAGGGATGCTATTGATTATGTTCTTCGTGATTATTTCATTGATTACTTTTGAATCGATTAATTGAATAATTAAGAAGCATGTTTTATTGTTTTTTCAGGGGTACTATCCTCTCCAATCTGTCTGGCTTTTGAAATTACATCATATTGCTGCAAAGTCTTTGGACTTTTGTTTGTTTAGAGCACTTTAAACATACATTACCAGTCGCCCCTCACGAGTGATTCTTGAACCACTTAGTGTTATTTATCATTTGTCAAACAGCCGTGTCGTCTAATGGTGAAAATAGTGGATCAACATGTGTGTCGTAAGCTTGTAGATCAGCTATTTTCACCATGTATTTTTTTTCTTTTCATCTGATTACATCCCAAATAAGCGATAGATTATTTTATTAAATTATATAGATTAAAACAAATGGATACAATTAACTTGTTAGATTCATTGTTGGACCTGTTCTTTGTTTAACAATGGCCAAAAGTGCAAACGTAGTGCACTGTTAGTGCTAAAATACAGCATTTTGTCTTTAGTGAGTTTTGTTTGAAGCTGACTGAGCTTCCCTTCAGAACAGTGTGAGCTTGCATGTTTTGAGCATGATTTAAGAAGACATTTGGACTCCTCAAAGCACAGGTCTCCCCCAGGCCTGGTCGCCTACCCAAGGCCCTCTAAGTTTGGAAGCCAGGGAGAGGCAATTGGAATGGGATCTGACCCCAGAGTTAATGTGTATCTAATTGTGAGTTTTGGACCAATGTGTAGGCGTAGTAGCATGTGCAGCATGTGTTTTGAAGAAAACACACAATGACGGAACATTTTATCTTGCACCAGCAGGGCCTATAAATTGTGTCGGAAAAGATGTTTATTCAACTACGCCGGGTGGTGTGGTCCCCCCCCCCAACAGGAGTGTGTGGTGGAGACCGCCTCCAGCCACTGCAGATCATGTGCTAGCATATAGCTACCGTAAAGCTTGGTTGAAATAGAATTGTATGCATTCAAATACATTGGTAATCTGTGCTATATAGTAGAGCCTTCAACGTGCATCATGGTGGGTCAGTTGTAGAGCGTAAAACCGGACTGTTAAAATGTGTATTGAAGTTTAATTGTGGTTGAGGGTGCAGCCCATAAGGCTTGTGCACTGTGCAGCTGTTCACGCCTTGCAAAAGGGGTGTTCACAGGGAAGAGTCACTGGTTCCAGAAAGCTGTCAAGACAGATGAGCCAGAGACAGCCTTCCTGTGACACACCATGACCTGTTCAGAGCGTAGCTGGAGTCGTATGAGGTAGCAACTCCATCGAAACGCAAACCTTTTTATTTTAGAAGTGGGCCTGTGGCAAGCCATAGAAGCGAAGTGGGTCATCTATTGTACAAGAGCTTGGCTATCTGCAACATCAGCTGGACAATCGGCAATGTCCAAAGAATTGCCAAAACCCTCCTCGCTGGTGTTGTCCTGCACACATTCTCATTCTCAAGAGGATGATGTTCCGTCTGAATTTGGGATTTCAGCTTTGTAACAGCTTGGCAGGACTGTATGTAGTGTCTCGTTGTGTGTTACATTAATTTTGTTGGTTTTGGGAGAGGCAAAATTACAGATTAATTTCATCGGGGTAATCTGGAGAGGCCATTGAATCTCAATTTACATTCAGGTTGTTGGTCTTCCGGTGTCGATCGTTGTTACTCTGTAGCTACCTTATCCTACAACAGAAAATGGCGTCAATGTTCGCTCAAACCATGATACCCAAGCATCAAACGAATCTTGCACTGGATTCCAGTTGTTTTTATGAGATTAAAGAGTCGTTAGAATGGGTCAAACTAACAAATAAATATATGTTCTATTGCTTAATACTGTAGTAAATTGATGTTCAGAAGCATTCTTTAACTTCTTTGAATGTGCAGTTCAACTTCTTGGCTGTAATTTTATATTGTTCAGGAAACACAGCACTTTATCTCGGGATCCCCCAGGAGGAAGTCACTAATGTTGCTCTGGAGAGGTAATTCTGGAACATTCTTTCTGAAGCTGTTGCCCCCACGACCCGACTACGGATAAGCGGTTGAGGATGGATGGATGGATGAAGCCTGGCCATTTCCAAGAACCCTCGTCCATGCATGAATCTCGTTTGTGTCCGAGCATAGGCATGGTAACGCCCCGCCTGCCTGTGATTGGTCTACTGACACTGCCCGTCTTGACTGTCCTGTAGAAGAGGCAAACTAATATTGTTTATGCCGTTTGCTTTGATTGAATAATTGATTGAACACGTATGTTGTACTACGATTTGATTTGGGTGTGTTCTAAATAAAGTGTTAGTGTTGATTATCGTGTATTAATTTTATTATAGTAAACTAATAGGCCTACTATTACACTAAAAAGGATAAAGATGGAGGGAAAATAGACCTTTTTATAGTGGGCTACAATAATGTTTCAAGTTTACACACATACAAACAAATTACACAATAATCAACACAAACACTTCATTTTAGAACACACCCAAATCATATTATGGCGTGCATGTTCTTTTTATTTTATTTTACTTTATTGAGTCAATCACATGTACAATTCTTTGTAGCAAATACATTTTCTACATGTTTTATGTCACTGTTGTTAGCTGACTTTGACCCTTTTTTCCCATTTTTTTGTGCATCCATACATACAACTACATCCCTTCACCTATTTCAACACACAAAAACATTTCTATGTATGGCGTGCATGTTCAATCAATTATTATTATACAAACGGCATAAACAATATTAGTTTGCCTCTTCTACAAAAATAAAACTTACAAGTTAGCGTTCTCTTGTATCATACCATACTACTTGTATCATTTATTTCCCATCACGGAGTAACCTCGCATCAGACTATCCAGCATATCCACCTCGGAGGACAGTCAAGACGGGCAGTGTCGGTAGGCCAATCACAGGCAGGCGGGGCGTTACCATGCCTATGCTCGGACACAAACTCATTCACACCTTGTCCATACCTGTTTTTCATTGTGCATTTCTTGGTCAAAGTTTATCCCATGCCAAAGCGACCGCACTCACCCAGCAGTCTGACGTCACCCAGGCGGATGTGTGCACATGCCGATCTGCCCCAGCAGTACGACCTAGTGCTGGTTGCCTAGGTTAGAACCCGCTGCAGTGGTGTCCGATTAGAACTTAACCACAATGCTTAACTCTCTGACAGCCTACCCTTGAGCAGACCACGGTTATATATTATCTGACTATACTTTGTCACGATGACTACCAATCGTACCTATCCGTATATTGGTTTTACCACATCGATCAGAACTAAGTCAGCCCGGACCAAATATAGGGATTGTCATTCTAGACATATCATATAGGCCAACATGCTAGTCGGATATGTGGTATATCCCAACGTCCTAGTCGGATATCCCCATGTATGGAGACTAAATATCCAGTGAGTAACTCTCCCAGATCTGATAATATGAATGGAAATGAGAGTCTTCGTTACAGCCGCCCCAGATTTCCCGTGGAAATCTATACCGTATCAAGAAGACTCTTTACATTTTTGCCTTTCTTTTTTGGTCTGTCTGACTCATCGTACTTAACTTGCCTAGGCATATATTGTGCCATATATTGTGCCTACGTCTCGTGACATCACTATGACATCATCAAGGATATTAAGCCCATATTCGGGAATGTCCCCATATATGGTCACGCATTCGCATTGTGATATCAAGACACGCTATACATGGCCATGGCCATGAACCCTTGTCCATACCTGTTTTTCATTGTGCATTTCTTGGTCAAAGTTGATCCCATGCCAAAGCGACAACACTCGCCCAGCAGTCTGCCGTCACCCTGGCGAAAATTAAGGCCTGGCCCTACCTGGGCCGTCATCAAACCCTGTACATGCAAGACACTGCCCTGCACGCTGCCACCCTTAGATCTCCATATATGGAGCTGACCTGTTCTGACATTCCATATGTTGAGATCTGACCGCATCACACCCTGTACACTGAAGACACGCTCCATATATGGCCAGTGCACTGCATGCGACCTCGAGGCCGCTTCTTGATGGGATTGGCTGAGAAGCTTAGAATACGTCACGCCTCTGTGGACAGACTGGGTACTTATCAGGCTACTCACAATCAATCAGGCTATTCTAGGTCTACAGACATGTCAGCAGGCTAGATGGTTTTTTCCGACCCCAACATGTCCGAGAGCAAGAAACCCGAGGAGCCCTTCCAGTGGGTAGAATCGGAGGGAGGAGACGTGTACGATGACCTGGGCGTAAAGCCTCAGGTTGTGCGAGTGAGCGCCAGGAAGAAAACGGCCGTGGTGAACTTCACGGACATCTGCAGACTGCTGCGCCGCCAGCCTAAGCACGTGCTGATGTTCCTCTCCGCCGAGCTGAGCTTGAGCGGCTCCATAGACGGCAGTAACAAGCTCGTGTTCAAAGGAAGACTACTTCAGCTGAAGCACATCGAGCAAGTGCTGCGGAGCTACTTCAAGGAATATGTGGAGTGTCGCGCCTGCCTCTCCCCCAACACCGTCCTCAAGAAGGACGAAGTCGTCGCCGCCCTGGACGTCCTACAGTGTGAGGCGTGCCACTGGCGTCGCTCGGTGGCCGGCCTCAGACCCGGTTTATTATCCCAGGCCATCGCCGTCAAGAAGGCCAAGCTCTCTGACCACACGGCATTCGATCCCAAAATGACCACGAAGAGGAAGAGGAAAACGGCCAGACGGTGGATTTCCTTCTACACGTCGTATTTGTACCTACACTTCATGTATTGCGTTGTTGTCTTGGGTTTTGGTCTCGAGCCTGGCATACAAAGCCTTGTGTGAGATGGCGGCTAAAAGTGGAAACGTTTTTCTAGAGCAGTGTTTTTCAACGTTGGGTCTGCGGACCACCGGGAGTCCAAATGGAACCTGCCTG
This sequence comes from Protomyctophum parallelum, assembly GCF_964188405.1. Lineage (NCBI taxonomy): Eukaryota > Metazoa > Chordata > Actinopteri > Myctophiformes > Myctophidae > Protomyctophum > Protomyctophum parallelum. The sequence goes on from NC_139714.1 coordinate 34,802,166, forward strand.
TCTATAACTCTTGAGTGTATAAATGGAACGGTGGTCCATTTGGTTCCGTTTTTACACTCTTGAGTGTAGATTGGGGTTCCAGTATATAAATGATGTTGGTGGTTGTGTAGTCTCTCTTAGAAACCCATGTCATTTCAGAAAACTATAAAAGGTGACAAAAATGAGACGTGAACTTATCGATCTTGCTATTTTGAAAATAATAATACTTTACACTTTTGAAAACGTTGGTCTCTAATGACGTTTCCAAAATAGTCCGCCTGTTTGAAAGTGGTTATGAAGTTTAATTAAACGTAGGAAGTCCTCCACATTGTCTTTGTGGACAGTGTCTAAAACGCCTTATACACTCAGTACAGTATCCACTCATTCAACACTCAAACAAACTGGACAAACAGCCACCCCCTGGGACCCTAAATGACCCTGACCTCTCCAGTGTGCTCCTTTTTTTTCCTCCACTGACGTTTTTCTTTCATCCCGAGAATCTCGATTTAACAAGAGCGGCGCAGTCCCTCCCCCTTTCAGAACAACGAACGGCCCAGTAAATGAAATGCAATGCATTCTGACCATAGGCTTTTCTTTAAGTATTTATTTAAAGACGGTTACGCCGCGGACAAAGCCAACTCGGATCGTGACAAATCATGACAATGAACACAATGTTTTGGGCCGATCAAATAATTTATAAGAAGAAAAACGAAACAAATAGTGTTGTCTCCTGCCTTTATTTTCTTCTTTCTAATGATTTGATCGGCCCAAAATATTGTGTTTATTGTCATGATTCGTCACGATCCGAGTTGGCTTTGTCCGCGGCGTAACCGTCTTTAAATAAATACTTAAAGAAAATCCTATGGTCAGAATGCATTGCATTTCATTTCCTGGGCCGTTCGTTGTTCTGAAAGGGGGAGGGACTGCGCCGCTCTTAACAAAGCAGTTGTTGACCTGGTGACCTGCAACCTTCATTTGCCTGTATCACTGTTCTTGCTGGAATAGTCAGGGGGATTGTTTCCGCCCACTGGTCTGTGTAGCCAATCTCGGATACTGTGGGCAGCACCTCCACCCCACATTCTTCAAATCGGATTGGGTGCAGAGGTGTTCGCGCGTGACCGTCAATGCCTTTGGTTGGATTAATGCATCCATGTTTCTGCATTTATTTGCATGATTCGTAAAGACATTGGTTGTACAGTAGGAATTGATTGACTTGAACTCAATGCCCTAATGTAGCGGGTCTCAACCTCTTTTGAGGGAGCCCCTAGGAGCCCCTAGTTTGACATGGATTAGTCCCCAGACCACCACTTGCTACCATTTATCTTAATCTCTGGGACCCCAATCTACACTGTAAGGGACGGGTCAATTTATAACTTTCTATTAGAGTATATTATTGGGAAGCGACAGAAACAATTAAGTTGTATCTACAAGGAAGTAAATGACCCCTCTCATCCACTCTGCAGGGAGTTCGAACTACTTCCCTCTAGACGGTACAAAGTATCTAAAGATAACCGTAACCTCTTTAAAAATTCCTTCATTCCTGCCATTAAGGCACTGAATTATACCATGTCTCGTTAAATCTCTTTTAGTGTTGTTGCTGTTTTGTTGTTACTGTTTATGAGACCGAAGACAAATTGTCCACATTGTGGACAATAAATGGAACTAACTAACTAACATTTGGCCACGGAACCAATTTTACACAAATATGTTCACTACCTTTTGCAATCTTTGAAAATGTATTAAAGTGTAAAGTAAATAAAATGGGGGTTGATGTTGATGCAACATTCACTCATTTCACTTCAAGAACCCCTGTATGACTTATCAATGATGACATCACCACAGCTTCAGGACCGCTTTTACTTCCATCCAGTATAAAATGTTAGTTATTTATTTCAAAAACTATAAAACTTTTCTGGGAAAAAAAAAACTCCTGTCGGACACATGCACACGCAGACACAGACATATGTACATTCATAATAATTTATTCCAAACGCTATTTGTGCTGCACTCAGGCAGAGGCATCTGGTTTAGCCCTTCAACAATAATCTTATGTTGCAGGTTGACCTCTTTATTGATATATAATAAACATATCGCCACCTTCCTAAAATAATGGCACATATTTTTTTGCTTGATCATCTCTTCGACTGGTCATGCTATCCCGTGTTTCCACCCCAGTAGTATAATTTTATTTTGCGCATATTTGTTTGTCAATAGGCATAATTGTTACAAACTTTGTGGGTGAAATAACTAAGAAATATTCACGCAATTCAGGCTTTGCAGCCTAAAAATTCATTTCCCAGTTGTCTCCATGTATATTGGAATGCTACGTTTGTGATGTAAGCACCTGGGACAGCTGTCAAGTTTTGTGACACTTCTGCTTTGTGGTTTGTGGCTTTGTGGTGGTTCTGCTTTTTTGATTTGTGGAGGACAAGTATTTTTTGGGGAAAATCAAAGATTCTTTTCTATGTTTGCCCATAATGTCACGGTATATTTGGAGCTGATCAGTCCAGTGGTTTGGCAAGATTAGCCCTGGACACACTCGCACATACAAGGACACTTTTGTACACCTGTGGTATTGGACCACGGGACCCCCACAACTGTAATGGTCCATTGGTTCCTAACCATCATTTAAATGGGAACAGCAAACAGCACTGAACAGCAAATAGAAACCAGTATCCGGAGCTAAGTGTGTGTTTTTATTTGCCCAGCATCAATTTGGAAAGGAGCTGACACATTATCACGGGCCTATATGGTGGTCCAGCCACGCACCACCGCCTTTAGGGTGGGGGGGCCTTCACTTCCAGCAATGATGTTTACGGATTACTGTAACTCTAACCATGAGGTGAACAATTCGGAGATCAAATAGTAGAAGAAAACCGCCAAAACTACGAAGACCAGGAAGTAAGCCCACCTGGGAATCAGGGTAGATGATTGGTCTGCGTCCTGTTTAGTCCACCCACTAGTCCGTGATGGCGCCGTAGGGTAGACACGTCTGCTTGAGGACGGCGGCGTATCGTGCTGGCACACGTTCCTCTGGCAGTCATTTCTGACCTGTAGCCTATGTGTGACATCGGTGACATCCTCTTCTCTGCAGTAGGTGTTACAATCAGGGCTTGGTTTGGCTTCTTTCTCGTTGGTCATGGCTTCTCTCAGCTTCTTTTCATACAGACTTCTGGTGCTGTCGACCACGGGGCCATGTTTTATGCCGTAGTCATCAAGCAGGTGGCTTAATTCGTCTGCAGACTTGAAGCTTAGCATGGACATAGCTGTGATTCACGTTTGCCTTTGAGTTGAAGCTTATGAGCAACAATATTCAACTGAAATGTTCTCTTATGCTGGGGATTGATGCAAAATGTCATTGTTTTCATTTGACAAAACTTTATAAGACATTTACGTGGTTGTGATGACAATGTTGTGACATCATTGTGATGATGCCATGTGTCATTTGCCATTACGTAACAAAATTTAACTACTACGGGCACCACACATAACCATATTAGTGATGCATGATATAACCGGTACTGGTAGCATATGGAAAACGGCAATATCGGCCATAAAAATGCCGTATCGGATCGGTCTAAAAATAACCCAAATTATTTTCACAGATATTGATGACGCAATAATAATGTGACCGTCAATGCCTCTGTCGCTTTTGTTTTGTGTATTTCTAATGTTTGAAGGCAGCATAATCCGCATAATATCGGAATCGGTCAGAATTTCACAATCGTGCACCCCTACCATATATGCACGTAACCATATACAGGTCACAGGCAGTGGCGTGCACAGACATTTAGAGGGGCAGGTGCTCAAGTGAAAAAAAGGGCACCTTGTGCAGCACATTTTGGGGCGGGAACCCATTTTGGTGCTTTAGCTATTGAAAAATAGCAGATCTACAAGCTCATAGCGCGCCACCGAGTGGCGCGCTACGAGCTTGTAGGTCTGCTATTTTTTTTAGACATGGAAACATATATAGCTTTAGATTGTGGGGGCCTAAATGATACAGTAGAAGCATTTTTTATCAGGATTTGATCAATGTCACCATGGTCCACACACTACAAATTAAGAAAAAAAATAAAATGTTTTTTTTTTCTTGCCAAAAAGGGCAGGGGGTGCTCTAGCACCCCCTAGTGTCTTATCTGTGCACGCCACTGGTCACAGGTGTGTGCATAGTGGTCGGATCTGTGGCTCAGGATAACTGTATCTGTCAGTCCTTGTCCCTTCTATGCCCATAATATATTAACATAATATTACATTTACAGTATCATATATTTGTAATTGTAACCAATCCTTTCTAATAGCTAAATTCATTCTGATATTCATTCCTGATTGAAACATTACCTTGCCAACCGAAGTACAATTTAGAGATAAAGATTTAGCTAATGTAAAATATGGGGTTCCGCAAGTTTCTGTACTTGGTCCAAAGCTGTAAGCAAGTGTCTACCCTGTTAATGTTGTCTTTTTGAATTTGATGAGAATTTAATTGACAATTGTAAAACACAAACCTTTGCATATTGTATGTACAACAGATGTGATAAATGACTGAGACAAATAAACTAACTAACTAACTATTCTAAATATGTGGTTTGATCAATATATTTAATTATATTGATATAGAATCTTTCTATATAAATGTATGAAATAATTTTTTGGGTGTAATAATTGATGGAAATCTCATAGATAATAATCTCAAGAAAATGTCTGAAATTATTATTGTTTATTATGATGGTTATTATATTGTTTTTATCAGGCCTAGAGAAAAGAGCTATAAGAATAATAACTAGAACAGATACTGTGGGGTCGATTTAGGACTTCTATGTTACTTACTTCTATATTACTAATCTAATTACAGTATTATGATCTGGGGGCGTGTAGTATGTCATATTGCAATTTTGGGCATGTTAAGAAGCGCTTTTGACACCCCGCGGAGTGAGCAAAACGGCCTTGAATTAGTCATGGGTGTGTTTAAGGCGTGTTTGAGACGTACCCAATCAACATGTCCGTACTATTCTCTTTACCAGTCAGCTGATGTCACATACGGAATGCGCACTTTGGGGGTCGTGGTATGACATTTCTTCAGGCTGGCACTATAGAAGACATGACATGCCTTTGTCACATTTGGGTTAATTATTCCTATTGCACTGCATGCTGTCACCTTTATGCCTCAAAAGAACAGACCCACCTTTCAGATCGGAATGGAATTGCGAGTAGATAGCAGCATATTGGCAAATTGCCAATCCATGCGTAATTAATTAATTCGATAACGATAGAACCATGTACCATACAGCGAATGAAAGCAAGATTCATAAGGAATATGGAGATTTTTACATTTAATAAAACGGTTGAGAAATGAGAGAACCATGAGTGTTTATAGGCTAATATCAACGTTTTTTTATGAAAGACCAAACGGGCTGTGAACTTGAAGAGCTCAATCACCATCCCGACACGGAAGAAATATAGCCTAGTGCATGCATGTATATGCACTGTTGCACTTGCACACAGTAGCCTACACACGCTCTTTATTTGTTTCTATTGAAAAACACCAGTAAAATAACGTTTATTATATTTTATTTCATTCAAGTCACGACGAAGGAATGAGTTGAATGCGTGCTGCGTAATGCTGTGGCCCCGATGGTATGGTCTTCGCTGAGTTCGCTCGTAGCATTTTATTGAAGAAGACTTGAATCGGGTGTGATACAGCATATGAAAGCACATTTCCCACGGATTATGGAGATGTTTTTATTTATTTTTAAGGTTGAGAAATGAAAGAATTATGGCCGTTTCTAATCTCAATTTTTTTTTTTTTAAAGACGCAAAACTGCCATGTCTCATAGAAACAAGTAAATAGGTCTATAAAAATAAGCGCATATAACAGGGGTCTGTAACCTATTTTAAATGAAGTGCCATGTTTTTATTTTCTAAATAGTGAGTCTGCCATATCCAGATTAATTTGAATGACACCACATTAAAATAAAAAAACATATTTTGATTGTCCACAAATATAAAGTTCTTCCTTCTTTTTAAATATGTTCTTGCACATTGTTATAATGATCATTATATATCCCCCTGCAGTCAGAGTTCATAGTTTTAATGAATGAATGTGATGCATTGTGAGCTGGTATAGATCTGCTATTTTCAAAAGTAATCTTTATTTAATTTTTGGATTAGCTGTCCTTAGTTGGGCAAATGCATTCATCTGGGGATCCTTGACATGGGAATGTGCTGTGTGACGATCACTGGTTTAAACAACATTAGGAGAAAAGCCCAAATAACCACTTTAGAAACAAGAAAAGCAACCACACAAAGCAACTTTACAGAAAAATAAGCCGCTTATAATAAACAGACATGGCAACACTCTACCAGCCTTCCAGAGCCGCTCAAGTGTCAAATCAAACAGTGCTTTTTGCGTTTATGAGGTGGTCAGACCCACGTCTAATCGTTATGCGCTGAGTGTCTTTAGGTCAAGGGGCTTAATAGCAAATTGCGCAAAGCGAGAATAATTAACATATGGACACTCCCACAATGCTAAAATATTCAGGGACGCGGTATGCCAAATGTGTGTGCGTTCAACACGGGCCGAGTGCGTTCAACACGGGCCGATATGCCTTTCATAATACGAATGTGCGCAGAGCGAGGCCAATTTATGTATCACGACCTGGTAAACTGCACCTTCAAAATCGACCTGTGTGAGTCATTAGTGCTAAAAAACACACACACCTGACTTTTACTTTGTCTGCCTTACAGGTGCAACAGTTAATCGAACTAATCAATATAATTGATTATAAAACATAATGCCCCACAAGATTTGGGGATAAAATAAATGATGTGTTCAGTAAAAACGATTTATCTGTATTAATGGCAAAAATAGCAGATCTATGAGCTCACAACATTGCGATGTGACATGTGAGCTTGTAGCTGTGCTATATTCATTTCAAACGGGTAACGGGTCATGATAGATATTGTGTATAAAACTAAACATACTGGCACCCGCTGGCCTAGTGGTTCAGGCACATGCCACATATAGGCTCTTGCCTGACAGCGTGTCGCGTGTTCGAGTCCCATTCATAACAACCTTTGCTGCATGTCTCTCCCCTTCTCTCTCTCCTTCTTTCCTGTCTGTCTTCACTGTAACTATCAATCAAGGCACAAAAGCCAAAAACAAATCTTAAAAAATAAATAAACATACTATCTAAAAAACGTATACTGAGTCAAACTGGCACAGCTATAAAAGAGCTAATATCAAAGTTGTTTGAGAATCACGGGTTTCAGACAAATCTGTAAGGGCTATTGTTGCTTAGCCTGTAAGAGAGAACCTTAGCTTATGCCATAACCTCCACTTCACTCACATGTAGTTTAAATGCCAAATAGACCAGTGTCAAACACACTTATGTGGAATGGTTATTGTGTACATATATATTAGCATGTCATTGCCAGAAATATACCAGTGAAAGATTATAAAAGTAAGCCCTGACACTCTAGCCTAGCAGCACTACAAATTGCAGTCCATATGTGAAAAGGGGTCTCTTTAAATTAAGCGGTGGTTTTCATGTCAAGGGCCCCCAGAAAATGGTGTTAAAGTGATTGGTCTCAAGGACCCTACTTTGAGAACTCTTGTCACTGTACAGCACTTTGTAACTTTGTAATGTTTTGAAAGGTGCATGTCACATGAGAAGCCATTATTGTAGATGAGATGTAGTGTTACTTTATGACCAGTAGGTGGTGCTCTTAAAGCTATTTTCAGAGTTCTCAGAAGTTTAGCATAGCAACACTGAGATTCTAACAGCCATGGAAATTATATTGACACCAAAACAACTGTTTTTGTCAATGCCATTTATTAACATTTTGAACACTGTGCACAACCAAATGATACCAAAGTCAACAGTGCACAACAAATTGTATTCTTTTATACAGATAAAACCCAATCAAAATGGATTTGATTCTGTTGAAGTGTTCCCATACAATTACATGTCATCATTGCATGTCTAAAAAAAGATACATGGGCCAATATGAATTACTATAAAAGTATCACAAACTGTGTATACTGAGATTACTATGCATTCAAGCATATAATTGGCCATAGGAATGCTATAATTGAACCTGTATAGGTCAATTAGGAAAGCTAATATTTGTTTTGGGGGGGAAATGACAACCTAGTAGCTATAAAGTTATGTTTTATGGAAATGTACAACTGTCTCTTTGCATGTTTTTGACCACCAGATGTATGATCTATGTTAACCCATAGACTACTATACAGGCTGTGCCCCAGCCAATGACAGGGAAAACAACAAGTTTTCTCAAACACTGCCTAATATGTGTACATAAACACCATGAGTATCATAATTATCTTGTCAAAAATGTAGTGCAAAACATATATTACAAAAAAAAAAAAAACACATCAGTTAGTTATATCAAAAATAGGGCATTTGTAATTATATCCCTCTGAACAAATGGAAATACAAAATAAGTTAATATACTTTTAAAGTTTTTGTTTTGAACACGCTGAGAAGAGACACACGACAGACGCACACACAGGAACAAATACACACGTGTCATTTCTGGAGCATTAAAACCTCAAAATGTCGACACAATAATCTCTGCTTGGTCGAGATTCACCGACAAGTAAAATTACCCACCATAATCCTGTTTATTAGGCTGAACTGAAAAGAAATCCTCTGTTAATGTATCAATTTGTAACTGAGTGTACAAATCAAACTCAAATGGACTCTTGTGGGTAAAGATTGCTCGGTTTTAGTTTGATTTTAGATCCTATTTTTCTTTTCTTTTTACTTATTCATGTGATTTGTCCAATAACAACGTATTTTTGACAAATCACTTGAATGAGGTAGATGTTAATCCAGATTATGGCTATTTATCCAAATAACTCTAAAGAAATTGACGTTTCCCTCTGCTGCTTGAGTAGGTAATGGCTCACTACAAATGAATATCAAAAGTCACTCCGGTCTGCGTTGAACCGGTTTTAGTGAGAGTGTTTACCATTAGATGGATTTGAAGACGAGGGTGTTTTTATGAGCTCTGTGACCCATCACCTTTCACTCAAGCAGCAGTCGAAGAAGAACTTGTCGGTGATGCATTGGCGTTTAACCACTTTAACCCTATAGCCTCCCTATTTTGGGCACATAAAGAAAATACATTTTTACCATTGTCGTTCGTCAAAAGTATATAGGGCTTAAGTGGTTAAATGGCGTAGTAATATTCCTCTTTGGTTCAAATCATCTCAGCTGCCATAAAGGGTAATTTAAAACAAGTGACACACACACACACACACACACACACACACACACACACACACACAGGCAAACGCACCACACTGATATACGTACATGTAAATATGTACAACACACATGATGAGTCCCATCCATACTACTGCACAGCGGTAGAAACATGACACATTTCACCTCAGTGAAAACAACATAATATCCACTCCTTACAACTGTCAATGCTACATTCCCTTCATAGAGAAAAGAGGCGTGTTCAAAGCCCTACAGATTTGCAAAGAGAAGAGTAGAAGATGCTACATTGTTAAAAGCCATCAAGCTGACAAAAATACACGCACATAAGATAATCTCTGGTCTGTTAACCACAACAGCAAAATCCTAGTTTTTACAACCTACTATGCAAATGATACAAAGCAAGATCGATAATAAAATACAGGTTAGGCACAAGGTATAATTTGTGCTTTCTAAATGATCGTTATGATTATTTCGGACAGAGAAGGTTTAAGATGGAAGAAAGACAAAGTGGCAACGGTCTGGAGTGGATTGTCGCCCATAATGGGTACTCTTGCCTTGTCTAGCTGTTTTGTTTACCTAATGCATAATTTAAAGGCAATGGCACAGGTTTCAAGAATGACCTTATCTTTGTTTTAGGCATTTGTTGTTTTTTGGCTTTCGTTTTGTTGCAAATTGTTACTTTTTTACGACCTAGGATCGCGAAAGGTAAATAAATAAACCTTATAGTCAAAATTACATTATTAAGAATTTACTTTAGAAGTCCCTATTGTCCACTTAGAGTAAGCGGTTTATAATTTATGTAAAAAATTATATATATATATAGAATGAGAAAATAATGGATAGTTGCAGCTACTCAGAACCTCTTATAAGCAGCAAAGAGGGGTTGAGGCCTACGGTCACATATATGAAGAAATTACAGCCAAGGCCTGCACCTGAGAATGAACCTTTCTAGACCTTGAGCCTAATCATCGTCATTCTCTGACAGAGTGCACTCAAATAATTTCACAGTATAATTGAACAAAACAAGTTTTAAAAACGATACAAGCTAGAAAAAAATGTGTATAAACTATATATACAGAAACGGAATCCAAGCCTGGTGGACGTTAATTGAGGTTTTGGACAGTCAGTACTTGCTACATACAGAGGATAGGAGACTTCGGTGGCTTTTGCAGAGGAGTTGTGTTGCCACTGAGTGGGTCAGTTCTCAGGTCTTCTCTATTGTCGAGAAGAGCCTTTATAATGTAGGAGCCTCCGCTTCTTCACCCTGAAGAAATCTGCAAAGGACCACAAGAGGGCAGGTGTTAGTGCGAAGAATTTCGAAACGAGAATGGCACAAAATGGCGAATCGTCACGCTATTCGTTGTACCATTAAAACTGACTGACCTGTGATGTTGGCCTGCTTGCGTTTGATCGGCCTCTGAAGTCTGTAGCACCTCCTGGTGGCCAACTCCAGGTATTCGTCGCCCGACCCGGCTGAGCTGCTGCTGGACCCCGGGGAGCCCTCGTCGGATGAGGAGGGCGCCGGCGACGCGGGTGACACCGACCGCCTTACGACACCCTTCCTGCCGAGGCCAACACCCACCACGGCCTTGTGTCTCACTGTGCAGCTGCGGTAGAACGCTGGCATGTCCTGGCACCGTAGCGCCTCCCATTGCATGGCGGACCCCGGAGTGGGCCGGTCATCCTTGAAGTCGAAGCTCCAGCGCTTGGTGGCTACCTGACGCAGGAAGGAATGACCGTCGGCCATTAATATTGTCGAACTAAATGATTGCAATTAACAATGTCATTGTGTTTTTATGACTGGTACAAATAATCATAATAAATAATGCAAAACAGGCCATGACTTTAATAGTTTTATACTTGTACACATAGAACGTTCAAACAAATGGATGCGCTATTCTTCAACTGATTAATTCATACAGATGGATGGAAACGAAATGATTGTGATAATCTCAAATAATAATGAGTGATTATATAATAATCATGACAGGCCTTACCTCCATGTTTATGCTGAGCATTCTCTGGAAGTCCTGCTGGAGCTGCCGGTGGTCCACCGGGCCAAACAGGTTCCTCCGCACCGGACCCACCTTCAGGTTCAGGGCCTCGATGCCCCCCAGCTCGGCCAGCTCTAAGTCAGACGGTCTGACACTCGAAGCTGTTGATGTTGATGAAGAAGCCATCGCCATTTCCCTGTGAGTACACACACACACACACACACACAAAGTTAAATGCACTGTCTGGTTTTCAAACATTGTCATGTCAAGGACTTGCATATTGAAGTATTCGACGACCGACCCCCATTTGAAAAGATTTTGTGCCAGCAGGGACCCCATAGGAGAGGATTTTAACAAAATGATTCCACTCCCTTTCACCATTCTTTGGGATTTTTCTAAATCTTTCAAGTTCTGGAACCCCCTTAGGAACCGCTGGGGTCCTAAGGGGACTTTGAGAACCACTGGTTTAGTGTTAGTGTTGTTTACGGCCTGCAGAGTTTCAATGAGGCGTGATCTCAGTTTTATGGGTGTGGATTACAAAGGCAAATGAAGTGCTTAAACGCCACACTTACTGTACACACACGCACCCAAACCCTTAAACCTAAACCTCTACATTTTTAAGCCTAACCTAACCCCAACCCCAATCTTTTCCTAAAGTGTAAAAAGCTTCATCTTGCAGGACCAGGAAAGTTTTCTCCGCAATGACTATCTCAAATTCTACTATAGTTGCCGACATGTTTGGCCCACGGCATTTTGACCTCCTGTTCATTGGCGTTTTTATGTGATCAGATACACATGTGTTCCCCGCCTAACCCACTGAATAATTACTACAGGGAATGACTAACGGAATAGAACGACACCAAATAAATCCCTGTCGGTATTCACCCATAGACCCTGCCCTGTACACCCTGCAATGTGCACCCTGGTTTACTACCGGTAGTCTGTTTTGAGTTAACTAAAAATTCAACCTGACACTGTGTGTGTGTGTGTGTGTGTGTGTGTGTGTGTGTGTGTGTGTGTGTGTGTGTGTGTGTGTGTGTGTGTGTGTGTGTGTGTGTGTGTGTGTGTGTGTGTGTGTGTGTGTGTGTGTGTGTGTGTGTGTGTGTGTGTGTGTGTGTGTGTGTGTGTGTGTGTGTGTGTGTGTGTGTGTGTGTGTGTGTGTGTGTGTGTGTGTGTGTGTGTGTTCTCTCCCTCTAAGGAAGTAAGGTTGGGAACCACTGCACTGACTGACCCATTGAACCCCATCCTCCACCTGCTCTGGTGTCTGGCAGCCAGAGGTCAAATGCAAAAGGTCAACTGTAGAAAGAGACCATAGCGTGGAATGTTGGGCCAGTGTAAACCCATGCATGCCCACATCCGCTTGTTGATTATAAACACTTGTAAAACGGCTGTATTAAGTTAACCATTTGCAAAAGTAACAGTAATTTACTTCTTACTTGGCATCATGAAGTAGCCTAATTAGCTAAGTGTCATATTAGATAGAGGTCCCCTGCCACCCTGTAGGCCTTATTGTTTGACTGGATAACCTTCCCCTTTCTTGCCCTGCTGTGTGAATCTAGCCTGGGTAGACCCCTCCAGCAGGGGGAGTGGGTTTACCCAGGCTAGTGTTGTGAACCCTCACAGCAGCGTGAATCTAGCCTGGGTAGACCCCTCCAGCAGGGGGAGTGGGTTTACCCAGGCTAGTGTGAACCCTCACAGCAGCGTGAATCTAGCCTGGGTAGACCCCTCCAGCAGGGGGAGTGGGTTTACCCAGGCTAGTGTGAACCCTCACAGCAGCGTGAATCTAGCCTGGGTAGACCCCTCCAGCAGGGGGAGTGGGTTTACCCAGGCTAGTGTGAACCCTCACAGCAGCGTGAATCTAGCCTGGGTAGACCCCTCCAGCAGGGGGAGTGGGTTTACCCAGGCTAGTGTGAACCCTCACAGCAGCGTGAATCTAGCCTGGGTAGACCCCTCCAGCAGGGGGAGTGGGTTTACCCAGGCTAGTGTGAACCCTCACAGCAGCGTGAATCTAGCCTGGGTAGACCCCTCCAGCAGGGGGAGTGGGTTTACCCAGGCTAGTGTGAACCCTCACAGCAGCCTCTACATTGCATAATGTTTTCCCCTTCCCATTTTGCCTCCTTGCACTGCCGTTTTACCCGCCTGACCAACGGCCAGTGCTGTAAAGTAACTATAACTCAAGTACTTTTGTTTGATATAATTCGCTACATCTCAGAGGCAAATATTGTACTTTTTGGAAACTTTAGTTACTTGATTATTACAACAACATACATTAACTAGTTCAACCCTTAAAATACATTTTCAGCCATTTGAAAATAGCTTATCTACAAGCTCACGATGTGTCACTTTTTCTAAAGATGTTTTCTTATACAGATTGTATACATTTGAAAACAGATTGTATACATTTGGGGAAGAAATGAGTACTTTACTACTTTCTACTTTAGGTACTTATATTTTGATGCCAATAAACCTTTGTATACGTTCACTCAAGTACATTTAGAGTAGAGTCCTGTACTTTTACTCCTAACAGAGTACTTCTGCATTGCGGTATTGACACTTTTAATCAAGTAAAACATGTGAGTACTTTTCTCCACCACTGCCAACAGCTTCAGGCTGGCATCATGAATCTGCTCCAGTAAAAGGAAGGTGTGCCCAGAATGCCCACTGCCATGCAGAGCAGACAGTGAGTCACTAGTAACGGTCAACGGACTGTGAATAGCAGTCATTATTCCATCACTTAACTAACCGGATTTAATAAAAGCTCACACTTTCCTGCTACAGGCAGAGGGCAATGTGAGCAATAGCCTAAATGGGCTTTTTATTCATCATCACCAGGTATATAAGTTGTGTTGTGTGCCTAAACAGTGAACACCAAAACCAAAACGGCCTATCTCCTTTTGAACAAGAGCAATATTTAAAAGGGCGACATAAATTTTCAATTGTAACTCCGTGTAATTCACAGAATTTCACACACTCGGAGTCGGTGAGGATTTGACCCGTATAAAGGGTCATTTGGACCCCTGGTCGACCCCGAACCTAATGTTGAGAACCATGCTGTTCTAGTGAAAGCTGTTTACGTGGAGAAGGTGGGCGCGGTCGGTGCTTTGTGCAGATCTACGCCCCCTAGCGGTGTCCCCCGATACGACACTACTCGGGTGAGAAAAACAACTCCACATGTTTTACTTTAGTTAACAAAAAATGCAATATCTCCCTGTTTGTTTGTACTGTCGTAAAGTATGGAACAACGCCAAAAACTGCATATAAAACACATTGTATATCTCCAACACATAAGTGGTCCAAATGTGACCGTTTTACCGTTCACTGCATTGACTAATATCTGGGTCAATGAGATGCGAGTCATGCGACCCATCTTGTCAAAAACCAGATGAGGAATTTACTACCAAAAGACGGATAAATAATCTTGGTTTCTGATTAAAAAAATATATGCCTTTTTAACCTCCCCAAAAATCCAGGCTATTAAATCGGCTGATGCATGGACTTTTCATGTCGTTATTAATATTATCGAGCCTATTACAGGCACAATTACAACGAATAGCATTGAAATGGAATAATAATGTTTTAAAACGTCTCTTACCATTAGCGTCGGAAACACCAAATAGTAGTACAGTCCTGAGGAAAAAAACGGTTGTTCAATTTTTTCTTTCGGCTACTTTGGCTTTTTCTTCTGCTGCTTTCTGCGGAAAAAAACAAGCACTCTAAAGCTGCAGTTTGAGCTCCCAAAGAGACGATCCGTACTCTGTGACAGTCTGGAAAAACAATATCACACGTTGAAGTAGTAAAGCCCAGTCAGTAGGTTGTAGACTTGTAGAGACACTACCCACCGTAAGCCGTCCCCCTTCTTCTTATGTGACTTACACACACAGCGTGTTTGTTATGGACCTGAAGGGGGTAGGAGGAGGGGGAGGAGGGGGGGGGGGGGTCCTACATCACGTGGTTTCCATCAAAACAATCCCAATGTTCTTGGAATCGAGCCAGCCAGGGCGGTAAAACAACAACCTCTACTAGAGAGACGTGAGTGAAGTCTTCTACCCCTTCCTTTCTCCATTTAAGGATCCCTGTCCTGGTGGCTGGACTGGTGCACAGCATTTTATTATGTGTTTTAATTCTTGGAATTACTATTATCTGTACTGTAAAATCGCGGTGCCAATGTTAATTTAACTCCAATGTAATTAAATGGTTACAGACCTGTTATAAGGACAAGGTGTATATTTATTTTAGAGCCCTGGTAAATAATCAACATTGAATATGCACTCCAAAAGAGCCCGTGTATGTCATAATAGGCCTAACTGATTAACTTTTGTTTAATTTCATTTTTTTTTAATTCATTTTTATTTCCATTAAACTTAACCCCGTGGCCCAGGCCGTAGCGTAACGGTCTGGGCACCGGACTGGTGATCCAGTCGCGGTGTGCCGCGGGTTCGACTCCCGGACCCGACACGGCCTTTACCGCATGTCATCCCCCCATCTCTCTCCCGTTTCCTGTCAGCCTACTGTCTGTCCCTTAAAAAATCAATAAAAGGCGTAAGCCGCAAAAAAATATCTAAAAAAAAAAAAAAAAACTTAACCCCGTGTAAGTAGTTCATAATGATGACAATTTTAAGATGCACTCAGATGCTAGAGACTTTGGCAATCTGTCAGATAAAAGTTGTGTTGTGAAGGAAGAACACTGAATTTCTGGGAATAGTGTTGAAATGCAGCCATTAGTCATAAGGAATGCTCTTCTCAGTACTCTGTTCTCATTTCTCAGTAGGCCTATTGCATGCGACAATGGTTCCTGGGATTTTTCCGCACACAGTAAAAATCCAGAGTGTCCTTTTAACTCAAAACGTAACCAAACGGAATGCTAAACCCCCTTTGTAAAAATGGACCCGCCTGGTCCCACTCCCATTCATACACTGGGTTAAATTGACACTTTCTTTTATTACAGTGCAGGGGCCCTCCAGCCTGAGTGGAGAGCAAGAAGGAATCTTGCTCGGTGGTATAGTAAAGTAAGTACATTTACTCTACTGTACTTAAGTACACATTTGAGTATTTAAAAAAAAAAACTTTACTGGTGTGTTTCCAATTTTCAATCTTTGACTGGCACCTCAGGCTTCTACTTTCTACTCCACTACATCTCGGAGGCAAATATAGTATTCTTTTTTTCAGTGTACCGGTGTATACTTTTGAGTACAACATGTGAGTACGTATAGCCTACTTCTCCCACCACTGATTGCAGTGCGACGGGGGGCCCCCCAGCCTGTGCGGAGAGGAAGAAGGAATCTTTGCTCAACTCAAACTGTGCCCCTTTTGAGTTCAGGCAGAAGTGGGTGAAGTCCCCCGATGTGACCTACATTCCGATGCATGCGTCACGTCACGTTCTTGGCACCCCTCCAACTATCCGTATACGTTGTGGTGGGGGCGGAGGGGCCTATAGCTCGCTGCAACGGTTGAAGCGAGAGAGAGAGAGAGCCGATAAGCTATAGGTTGAAGTTAAACCTATATAGCTTCTCGGCTCTCTCTCTCGCTCAAAGTTTTTGGTTTGGCTAATAATGCATGTACAGAACATCCAGAGGCGAGGCTGACCGTCCATCATGGGTCACTGCAGGTGTCGTTCCATATAACCTTTCTTTCATAACGCTACTGAAGATTATATAACAGGCCAATCTGTAAATTGTACTGTGTGTACCCGGGATTCAAACCGTGGTCGTCTTCTGTGTGAGAGACCAAAGTGTTACTATTTATTTTAATATTTCAAATAGCCTAATCTACAAGCTCAAAACGTGTCGATGTAGATCGGCTATTTTCACAATTTTAACTTAAGGGGTAACGCAACGCGCAAGATTAGAATTGTCTACCGCTGATTCAAGATGGAACTCCCATTACTCTTGAGTCATGAGTTCCAGGCAGGGCTACTTGTCAACCAGTAGGTGTGTTGATACATAGAGATACATATTCTATATGTGATATTGTTTGTTTTATGTACTGTAACCTGTTGTTCATTACAATAAGTTCAATCATGATGAGACCACTTGGCTTGTCAAACGAGTAGGCTGCATAACGACAAACACCAACACTGGTGCATTGATGTATATTTGTACATGTCTGTGGTATTGTGACTGCTCATCGGCGTTAAGTCTGTTTCCACAGGTGTTCTCAGTCTTGGGATCGTTATGACATGAAGCTACTTGGTTACAGGTTTGCTCCCGGCTTGCTGATGGATGACTGACACGTGACATCATGGTCACCTGACCTGAGAGGCCCCGTTTCGTTTGCAGAGCCAGCGCCCCTGTGGAGGTGAATTCCAGGTAAACACACTGGCGTTAACTGCTGTTTATATACATGGAATCAGCGACTGTGTACATCACGTGTCCTTTGTCTGCACGTTCAACGTGCATGCACAAGGCCATTTGAGCCGAAGGTTACAAGTGTGTGTGTGTGTGTGTGTGTGTGTGTGTGTGTGTGTGTGTGTGTGTGTGTGTGTGTGTGTGTGTGTGTGTGTGTGTGTGTGTGTGTGTGTGTGTGTGTGTGTGTGTGTGTGTGTGTGTGTGTGTGTGTGTGTGTGTGTGTGTGTGTGTGTGTGTGTGTGTAAAAAAAGAAAATATATTCACAATTAATAAGCAACTTAACCTCTTAAACCTGTGTCATACTTGAATGTACAATGATGGCTCAAAAGAAATGTTGCAACACAGCTATTTTCACTTTTTTATATATAGGTAGCCTATAATCGTACATTAATTGTAATCGAGGCAAACGTTTAATATAATCTCTATTAACCCATTCTGAACGGGCACCCATTTTGGTGTCAGCATCATGTTATGCTTTAGCTATTGAAAAATAGCAGATCTACAAGCTCATATCGCGCCACCGAGTGGCGCGATACGAGCTTGTAGGTCTGCTATTTTTGAAAAATCGAAGAGCGACTGACATTTCTAGAATCTGATCTCAGGTCAGAATGGGTTAATCAGACCAGTGTGTGTCCAGTGGAATCCTCGTATGAATCTGATCTCAGGTCAGAATGGGTGAAGTCCTATCACCCAGCCCCGGCCCTATACTGTAGCTTATAGTCAATGGTCAAACCACAGAGACGAGGCGACTGTGTAGTGTTTGTTATTGGATTGGAACGTGCGGTTCCCAGTTGGGTCCTGGGTAACCAATAACCATAGATAATTAAAGTCCATTGGAGCCATGAGTGTTGAAGGAGGGGCGGAACCATTTACACTGGGGTAGGAAGTACTGGAGGAAGTGTGGAAGGGACGCTATACGTCACGCTGCCACTCAAGTGACTACTGGCCAATCACAGCATGGTATACCTTGCATGGCTTCCTCCACCATAGATGTGTGAACGGTTGAATGTGATGTACAATCTACAGTATATATATTATAAATGCACCATATATTTACCATTTGACCAATAAAGTTGATTCTCACACACACACACACACACACACACACACACACACACACACGTCTCACACACACACACACACACACACGTCACACACACACACGAATGAAAGGACAGAGCTGCCCCCTTGTCCCCCCTGGGGCCCCATGTTTAAGAGGGTGTTATGCACCACTCTTGTATAACAACCATGGGTCCAAGCCATATCTACTGTGACCTAAGGATTATAGATAGTGATGCCAAAAGCAGCATGGCGCATGTATTTTCTACAATGTTCATTGAGGCGGGCGGGCATGTTCAAAATGGAATATAGTGCAGTGTGCACTATTGGCCTCTTTATCCAAAGCACTTTACAATGTGCATAACATTCCCAAACCATCTGTATTGGAGTGAGTCTTGGTCGTGATATACAGTACCAAAGCCAAACACCGCTTGTGCTCATAACCACGTCCCGCTTCTTTAGCCAACGCGAAAGTGCATCTTCTTGCCTACAACAACTGCAGACAAAAGAAATTGCCCGCGACAGAGGCGTGCCGTCTCAAGCGAATTTGAGCCACGGGAGGCAGCGGCGAGCGAGCAAGTTGCCGGGCCGAGCGTTGTGACGTTCTTTTGGGCTGACTCGGCGCCGCTCGAGTTACGTCCCGCTAGGCACAGAATTGTGTGTGTTGAGTGTGAATTGTGTGTGTTTACAAATCAAAATATGATTTGTAAATTAAGTTTTGGGGTGAGCGTTTGCCCCAATTTCCACTAAAAGTGACAACTGGCCAATCACATTGCATCCTTGCACAAGCATTAAGGTCTTTGGGGTGACTCTGCTAGGTTAGCATTTTACACATGAAGTTCACAGATGAATTAAATCAGCTAAATCTGGAAAATATGACTTTCTATCGACTATCTTATGCTACAAGATTTTGGAAAGATTTAAGAAAGATTACAGTAGACTAGAACGTAGTCTATTTAAAATCTTTCCAAATCTTGTTAAAACTCTTGTAGTGTATGGGAGGCATAGGTTAATAGTTAGGTTTTGTTTCTCTATGATGTGCTTGTGTTGACATCTATAGCATTAGCAGTGGCACACAGCCATATCTCAATGGACTGGCTGAGTAAACAGGCACTACGAGTCTCTCAGGAAGTTGCTCTTCCTGGTTTGTGCTTAGTATCGGGAAGCCAGCAACTACTTCCTTGTAGAGGTTGTTCTTGTAGTGCATTACTCTTATTAACAACTGCTAACCCTAACGTGTCTATATACGTTTTTCATGTTGCCAAATTTGAACCCACAACCTGCGCGGTGGTTGGCAGGCACTTTACCACTGTGTCACTGCGGCACGAGAACCCATTTATCAGCTTCAATTTTGTTCCAGTTCCAATTTTGACAGCTCGCATTCAATTTCACTTCCTGTGAGTTCTCTCTCCCGATTGGATGAAATTGTTAACCCGACCTGAAGAGCTGGATAGACATGGAGTCTTCTTACAGAACAAACACTATAGCAATGATTCATTACTATCAGAATATTATAGATACAGTATACAGCTCATTTCTCTCCCTCACAGATCCCTCGCCTCACCCAGTGAGTCGGGGCTCATTGTGGCTAAAACTCAGCTTTCACAGTTACCATCAGCTCCAGGGGCCCCCAAACCCTGAGGCCTTCAACCCCCCCCATCAGCTCCAGGGGCCCCCAAACCCTGAGCCTTACCATCAGCTCCAGGGGCCCCCAAACCCTGAGGGGCCCCCAAACCCTGAGGCCTTCAACCCCCAACTTGGAGGCCCACATTTCCCTCTTCTCTAAGCTCAGTTTAAAATGTTCCCAATCTCCTTTCTTCCTCCTTTCTTGTTCCCTCTCCCATCCACACACTTTTTGGGGGGATGTTTTAACATCTGGAGGTATGTCCCATAATAAGTCCTCGCTGCTGCCTCTTTTCGGTTAAAGAGAGTTGATTGCCAAATCCCTGAGCATTAATTTAGATCCTAGATAGAGGTACACTTTTACACTTTCAGTGTTACATTACCACTCAGGAGCTGACTGTGTACCGACAGTCGCTTAAAGGTAATTATCCTCAGTCATGCCAATGGCAATTATATGAATGCCATTTCTATAATTGTTTTGCCATTTTCAACCCCAACTCTGAAGCCAAAAATAGCCGATATATAAGCGCACATATGTGGTGATCACACACACACACACACACACACACACACACACACACACACACACAGGGCCAGATGGATGCAAAACAGATGTGCCCCAGATGGAGATAAGGGAAAAAACACACCAGCTGATGCAAACCACATTTACACCACACACACACACACACACACACACACACACACACACACACACACACACACACACACACACACACACACACACACACGCAAAACTGGGATCTGACAATAACATTTCTTCTGATTCTGAACCACTGCCTTGCAGTGTCACGTGAGGTTTCATTTTTGACATTGAGCAATCCTCAAAGTCAGTGCCAGAGGCCACTCAGGAAGACCAAAACAAGCCCCCCCACCCCACCCCTCTCTCTCTCTCTCTCTCTCTCTCTCTCTCTCTCTCTCAGACACATATGTTGGGACGAAAAACAAAGGATCGATTTACACCAGCCGGACCCCGCCCTGCAGGCCCCCCCCCCCTTCTCTCTGCCCACCCTCCAGAACACACTTGTGTAAAAACAGCATTTCAAAGAGCATAATGTCATAATCACGTCAGTAGCTCGGGGTGGGTGCACTTTGAAAAGGAACAGGCTTTGAATTGATGGAGAAATGCACGTGGATTGCCTGCGCACGCGCACGTGCGCACGCACACATACGGGGCGGTTCGGCTCACCGGAACCGGGCCGGCACCCTGGGCACGTTCCTGTGGGTCTGGAAGTTCCGGGGACCCCCTGGGGACCCCCACACAGAGTTGCACCACTCACATGCTAAACCTAAATGTCTCACCCTAAGCTAAATCTTCTCTCAACTAGAGTCCTAACTCCCCAAACCACATAAAACAACCAGGAACATAGTCCTCACAGGCAGTATCTATTCATCAAACTCTACTTGTGTGGATATTTGGCCCTCACAAGTATAGTAAATACAATGCACACGCACGCACACACGCACAAAGGCCCTGTCACTGAGAGAAAGCTAATTTGAGACCCCCGATCCTGTGCGCTGCTGCACTGCACTGCCCCCCCCCCCCGCGCGCGCGCGCGCTGAACGACATGAACCCCCATGAACAACACCCCCCACCCCCCCCCCCCCCCAAAGAAAACAAACAGTGAGGCAGTACCTCGCTGGGTACATTTCAACTTAAACCCGTTCACCCCAGACAATATCCAGCTGCACCCCGCAAGCTCCCCCCCTCCCACTACACCGCAACGCCGAGCAGGCATCCCCCTCCAAGCTGCATACCTCCCCCTCCTCCCAGTCAGTCCACAGTCATATTACACCTCAACATCAGCAGCAACACGCAGCTCTCTGTCGGACAGAGACCTCAAACTCATGTGCATTTTCATTTCATTTTTTCATTTCATTGGTAAATGAACACCCTACTCGATCACTCTACGGTGTCAGACGTAGCAGATCCACAAGCTGGAAACGCGGTGGGAGGTTTCGAGCTTGTGAATTTACTCGATACTTTTGAATTTGAATATTTTCTTTCGTTCCTCCCCCCACCTACACCCCCACCTGTGGCCATCACAGCTGGGTGAGCAGTCCAATGATCCAAGCGCCGCCCATTTAGTGTGTTTGCGCGTGTGTATGTGTGTGCTTGCGTGCGTACGTGCATGCGGGCCTTCATTTTTGGGTTCACTGATCTTTATTACTCCATGTAAACCACACCCCCCTGCCCCTCATCTACTCTGACCCCAATCACACACACACGCACGCACGCACGCACGCACGCACTCACGCACAGACACACGCACGAGCAAAACTGACCTCCCCAAATTCTATACGACAAACCAACACAGCAAGGGAGAATGCAAACAGTGGGCTGGGACCAGGCCATCTCTACTTCGTGTATAATCAACATCGGGCCAGAAATCTGACTCCACATTTGCACACACTATGGTGCTGACAATAACATGGCAACGTGTCACTGGGGTGCAGACACGCAACTAAATCAATATACAGTATAGGCTGTCATATTTGTTTCCTTTCATTCTGTACTGTAGGGCAGCTGTAGTTGATTTGTGTTTGGTGTGAGCTAATGGCATAATTAGAGGAGGGGGATCTCTTTCTCGCTCAGAATTGCCACATATCTTTTCGTCCGTCTCGCGCTTTTTCTGGTTTTCCGCCTGGTGCCTCCATGCCTGTCCTCTCCTCTTCTAATTGGCTCTGGTGTGTCCGTCATTTATGGTCTGCATAAACAGCCTACAGTCTGCCACAAGCAGTGGGGGGGGAAGTAACCAAGTTAATTTACTCAATACTGTACTTAACGCTGTACTATGTCACTTTTTTGTATTACACCGTGTATTACTAATGTTATTTTGTCCATGTATTTAACATACAATGTACATTATATGGGTACTGTATGTATGGCTGTATTTCTGCTTTGACACGACTGGTGGTTGATGACGTGGTAACGCCTGAAGATCCAAATTACATTTCTCCCCTGAGCAAGCCATTAGTGGTTACAAATTCAGCATCTGAGCAGGAGACCCAGTTTCTCTACTTTCTCCTTAAAATCTGTGTTTATCTCGCCGTCATCATATTATGAAAAACAACAGTGCATGACAATTAATTTATCGACATGTCATTTCTTAAACATCTCTCTCTTTACCAGTTTCATTATGCAACAGGGCTAGAGCCGCCCCTTGTGTATCGGTTAGACTAGAGCACTGCTTCCCAAGGGTCTGGACCCATTTGTGGGTCGCATTTCACATAGAGTCCCTTTTTTTTATCCTATACATTTTGTTTTTGTTTAAAAAGTCGTGAAATTAGTCGATCTACAAGCTTGTAGATGTGCTATTTTCACTAGTTTGGAAAATAGCACAATAAATAGGCACAAAACCACATTGATATACAGTAAATGTGCCTACAGTTACGAGGTGTATTTGTAATGAGGAAGTGCCAGCTAGGAATGAACCATTGCACAACTGATCGTGTGGTAATTCTTGTATAACAGGTTCCACATCATTAGTAGTGTAATACGCAGTCAGAATGGTATGTTATAACAACAAAGTGTAACAAAATGGCTATGTTTGGATAGAACGTATCTACCTTCGTAGAGACACGCAGCTCTTTGTTGGGTGAAAGGGAGTATTCACAGGCCATGGGTGGTAGAATAGAGACAATGGACTTAATGACCACAACGCGTAATGACGGCATGCTTATTAATGCGAACTGTTGGGATTATGGTTTGGGTGTGCCAGAATACACACACACACACACACACACACACACACACACAGGATTAGGATCTTGAACAATAAGGACGGGCTGGTGATTGTAAACACTGGCGAGGCGTTATTGTTTGTTGATGACCCTTCAAACTTCACAATGTGTACAGACCTGTTGACACACAGATTAGCAGGGGATTAAGGACGCGGGGCGACATCTTCATTCAGAGAATCACAAAAACACAGCATTGTAATAATCATGCAACGACATTACGTCATTCCAATGAACCAAAACCATTACAGCAAACCACCAGCACAAGTAATATAATACGTTCCATTGCAAAATGAGGCAGCTCTCATTTGAATAAAACTAATTCATAACTATAGCTTTGCCCATTAAAAAAAAAGTCAGATTCTACTTCGAAAGTTCGAAAATGTTTGCATGCTCAAAATAGGAATGCCGGGTTGAAAGTGCTTAACTTATGTTCCATGTGAAAATAGTGCCCTCTTAACAGACACATTCCACAGTGCTGATGTCAGTGCGAGAACTTCTGGGAACTCAGATTAGTAGTAGTAGTAGTAGCGTAATAATCCCTAGCTGGCTGTCATTGTCAGACTCGTGCACAAACACTACACGGTCGCCTCGTCTCTGTGGTTTGACTATAAGCTACAGTATAGGGCCGGCTGGGTGATAAGGACTTCAAATTAATAGAGATTATATTAAGCTACAGTATAGGGCCGGCTGGGTGATAGGACTTCAAATTAATAGAGATTATAAATTATTAAACGTTTGCCTCGATTACAATTAATGTACGATTATGCGCACACCACTGATGCACGCATGCGCACACTACTGGTGCTCATATATACAGGTACACACACAGGTACACAAGTACACGGACATTGCAAGCTGGTTGTAGGAGTGGTTGCACCACTCAAAAAAGTGAAAATAGCTGTGTTGCAACATTTCTTTTGAGCCATCATTGTACATTCGAGTATGACACGGGTTTAAATACGACTGCGACGCTCTATAGCTTTGAAAGCCTCTTATCAGGTGTAATGGAAGGCTTTCTCAGAATGAAATTATAGTGCTTTGTCTCTCTCTCTGCTAAGCGGTCCTTGGCCTGAAAAATGCATTTTTCAGTTTGGGAGAATTCATAACTGATTTTTGTAACCAGATTTTCTTTTTTCAAAATCTCTCCTGATTGGAGGAAATTTGGCATTTGGCAACCCACCTGAAAATGTATTTTCTGTTACATTTAGGTGAGAATAATACCATTTGTTCTGGGCTAATACTGCATGAACCTCAAGGAACTGTGAATAATTCTCTATTGAAATACCAGAAAATTACATTGCCCTATTTAAAATGACTACACCCTAAACAGGTAGTGTGAGTGCTAGTAACAACATAGCAGCTCTTAATTAGAATATACATCTTTATTGGTAGTACTATAGCACACATGGTTATTTAAAAAATGGTGTGGTCGTTTTCGGTTTCTCCCCTGATAGAGAATTACTCACAATTCCTAAGTTGTTTGTATTAGCAAGAGCAGTTGAGGTAGTCTCTCCTAAATTAAGTGCATACATAGCTTACATAGCTTACAGAATGAGCGTAGGGAGAGCACATATGGGGCTAAGCTTAGCCATGCAGGCCTTACTATATTATACTTATATGTAGTTAAACTAAGTATAATTTACACTTGACCAGGGTCCCCCAGGGGCCTATGCTTGGGCTGCTCTTTTCCCCTCTACTTTTCCCCCTCTGCATGTGTGTGTATGTTGGGTTGTGTATGTTGAATGTAAAACTTGTTAGTGAAAGACTTTTTACAAGTGGTTAAAAATATCAACGTATGGATCTACAGTATATCTATACTGGCAAGCAGAGGGAGGAGAATGTGCGTGTGCGTGCGTGTGTGCGTGCATGGCTGTGCAACGTGCGTGCTAAAGTAGTCTCAATGATCATTGACCGGGAGAAGTAGGTTATTGACGTGTGTGTGTGTGTGTGTGTGTGTGTGTGTGTGTGTGTGTGTGTGTGTGTGTGTGTGTGTGTGTGTGTGTGTGTGTGTGTGTGTGTGTGTGTGTGTGTGTGTGTGTGTGTGTGTGTGTGTGTGTGTGTGTGTGTGCGTGTGCGCATTTCCTTCATGTACACACTACACAGTCACAGTATACTATTTGTTGAGTTTGCTATTAGGGTTAAATACAGACACTCAGTTCAGTGTGTGACTGATTTTAATGTTGTGGTTGCGTACATACTGTAAGTGATATATACAATGATATTGATTAAATAGGCAGATGGGTCGATATCCAATTCATTGTGAGTCATGGGTAAATATTCCGTTTTTAGTTTACTATCATTTCAAAACATCATCAAAAAACAAAATCATGAAAATGTACAGTATGTAGCCTGTGAATCTCCAGCAAAAGAGTTAATAGGCGTCAATCATTTTTACCACTTCAATCATATTTCATACAGTACTTAAATAGCAAAATAGCAGATATACAGATCTGCTATCTTTTTAATCGTGAAAATGTGTGCAATTCTTATAGCCTTATTTTTAACTGACCGTTTTAGCTCAAATCGTTGCTTCTGGAAGTCCCGGCATATGACAAACATTTTTGAGATGGGGGGGTCCTTGA
This sequence comes from Protomyctophum parallelum, assembly GCF_964188405.1. NCBI lineage: Eukaryota > Metazoa > Chordata > Actinopteri > Myctophiformes > Myctophidae > Protomyctophum > Protomyctophum parallelum. The sequence goes on from NC_139714.1 coordinate 34,828,757, forward strand.
AATAGTTTGAGAACCTCTTCTCTAGACTTAACTTGGCCTGTGTTAGCCCTGTACTATCCCCATCTACACCGCTGTGAGCTTTTTCTGGGCAATGTTCCAGAATATGGATGCTCGGCTTCAAGTGATTAAACTCTGTGAGAGATTCTGTTGTACAGTAGCCTATATACCTGTACCATTTGTGATTGCATGATTTCTTGTGCAACTATAATTTGATTGTACTGTATAATATACAGTACAATCAAATTATACGTAGTTGTACAAGAAGTAGCCTACTACTATATTATAGTATAGTCCAACTTAACTTTCGATGACCTACAACCTACACATTATGCACTCCACTGAAGACGCTCCCTCTGGTGTTTTGCAGAAACTACTGCATCTTGCACTAAATTATGTAAGGCATTGGTTTGCAAAGTGGGGTCCGTGGACTCCCAGGGGTCCTTGGGGGGGTTCCAGTGGGTCAAAATATTTGACATACTACTTTTTTCCTGCTGACTTTCGATGACCTATACGCTCCCTCTGGTGTTTTGTAAAAGCTACTGCATCTTCCATCTTGCTCCACATTATGTAACTTAATTGTAACTTTTGATTGCCTACATTTAGCAATCTGTTGAAGCGGTTGAACCATAGACTGTAAAAAGAAAATGTTCAACACGCTCACTCTGGCATTTTGCAGAAGCTACTGCTTATTGCTCTACATTATATAAATTATTTAAAAAATATTGGTTCTCAAAGTGGGGTCCAGGGACCCCCAGGGGCCTATGCTTGGTCTGCTCTCAGGGCGGTTCCAGAGGTCCCCAGCTAAAGTATAGTTAACATAGCGTGTTACTAGTGTCACAATCATTTTAACCACTTTGTGCATTTAATGGTTGCCTATTCAAAAACAGCAGATCTACAAGCTCACAGAGCTATGTAGATATATCTACTAGGGGCGGCTGGTAGAGCAGGTCGTCCAATGATCCCTGGGTCGGCGGTTCGAATCCCGGCTCCTCCTGTCCACATGTTAGTCGGTGTGAGCTTGCCACCATTGGTGTGTAAATGTCACAAATGCGGGAAGTGAGGACGCCGTCGACTGTTCGCCGCTTCACCTCCCAATGTATGAATGAATGAATCATTGTAAAGCGCTTTGAGCACTTGGAAAAGCGCTATAAAAATGCAATTCATTCATTATTACTATTTAAAAAAATATAATTGGAAAATGGAATAATTGAGATTTTCTTTTCTTTTCTTTTTTTAAATGAATATTGTCTCTTCTGGGGATCCCTGACATAAAGCATTTTCAGATGGGGGTCCGTGGCCAAATACATAATTATACATTTTGGGGTCCTTGACTTGAAAAGTTTGGAGAAACACTGATGAGGCTGAGCTTAACAACATGTCAGCCTTGATGTTTCACAGCAATGCCAGGCAGCACGGAGCTTATAGCTCTCTCTAGTGGACGTTACGCAGCACTGCGTCTGTTTCCAGCTGGCTCTTCTCCACTGTCTCACAAAGTGGGGTCCGTGGACCCCCAGGGCGAGGGGTATTTAAGGGGGGATTCCAGCGGGTCTCCAGCTAAATCGATCGATTGTTAGGAACCAAATGGACACTTACGGACCTGTAACTTGGGGCGCATGGGAGTGTCAAATAGGGGTCCGTTACCGTAGCCCAATCCATATAAAACAAACAATGAAATCACATTTAACTTAAAAATGGAGTGCCGTGATTTGTATCCACCCTAAGACATGGTATTATTATTATATAATAAAAAGGTGTACAGCATTTGTTAAAATGTGGACACGCCCACCTGGTGGGTGGTGATCCACCTGAACTGAAGCCACACACAGCAGTATTGTACGATAGATGTAGGTAGATGTAGTTGTATATTAAAGGGGGAGGGGTAGGGGAGGGGATGATATTTGTGATGTCAGTGTTTTTTCTATTGGCATATTTGACTGTCAAGGTTTCAGCCTCCAGGAAGAAACCCTACCCCTATACAAACCCCTATACAAACCCTACCCCGATACAAAGGGCATCACTGCACATAACAACCACACCAAGAAACCCTACCCCTATACAAAGGGCATCACTGCACATAACAACCACACCAAGGGCTCTATAATGAAGAAACCCTACCCCTATACAAAGGGCATCACTGCACAAACCCTACCCCTATACAAAGGGCATCACTGCACAAACCCTACCCCTATACAAAGGGCATCACTGCACATAACAACCACACCAAGGGGTCTATAATGAAGAAACCCTACCCCTATACAAAGGGCATCACTGCACATAACAACCACACCAAGGGGTCTATAATGAAAAAACCCTACCCCTATACAAAGGGCATCACTGCACATAACAACCACACCAAGGGGTCTATAATGACCTACCCCTATACAAAGGGCATCACTGCACACAACAACCACACCAAGGGGTCTATAATGACCTACCCCTATACAAAGGGCATCACTGCACATAACAACCACACCAAGGGGTCTATAATGACCTACCCCTATACAAAGGGCATCACTGCACACAACAACCACACCAAGGGGTCTATAATGAAGAAACCCTACCCCTATACAAAGGGCATCACTGCACACAACAACCACACCAAGGGGTCTATAATGAAGAAACCCTACCCCTATACAAAGGGCATCACTGCACACAACAACCACACCAAGGGGTCTATAATGAAGAAACCCTACCCCTATACAAAGGGCATCACTGCACACAACAACCACACCAAGGGGTCTATAATGAAGAAACCCTACCCCTATACAAAGGGCATCACTGCACACAACAACCACACCAAGGGGTCTATAATGAAGAAACCCTACCCCTATACGAAGGGCATCACTGCACATAACAACCACACCAAGGGGTCTATAATGAAGAAACCCTACCCCTAAACAAAGGGCATCACTGCACATAACAACCACACCAAGGGGTCTATAATGAAGAAACCCTACCCCTATACAAAGGGCATCACTGCACACAACAACCACACCAAGGGGTCTATAATGAAGAAACCCTACCCCTATACGAAGGGCATCACTGCACACAACAACCACACCAAGGGGTCTATAATGAAGAAACCCTACCCCTAAACAAAGGGCATCACTGCACATAACAACCACACCAAGGGGTCTATAATGAAGAAACCCTACCCCTATACAAAGGGCATCACTGCACACAACAACCACACCAAGGGGTCTATAATGAAGAAACCCTACCCCTATACGAAGGGCATCACTGCACACAACAACCACACCAAGGGGTCTATAATGAAGAAACCCTACCCCTATACAAAGGGCATCACTGCACATAACAACCACACCAAGGGGTCTATAATGAAGAAACCCTACCCCTATACAAAGGGCATCACTGCACAAACCCTACCCCTATACAAAGGGCATCACTGCACATAACAACCACACCAAGGGGTCTATAATGAAAAAACCCTACCCCTATACAAAGGGCATCACTGCACATAACAACCACACCAAGGGGTCTATAATGACCTACCCCTATACAAAGGGCATCACTGCACACAACAACCACACCAAGGGGTCTATAATGACCTACCCCTATACAAAGGGCATCACTGCACATAACAACCACACCAAGGGGTCTATAATGACCTACCCCTATACAAAGGGCATCACTGCACACAACAACCACACCAAGGGGTCTATAATGAAGAAACCCTACCCCTATACAAAGGGCATCACTGCACACAACAACCACACCAAGGGGTCTATAATGAAGAAACCCTACCCCTATACAAAGGGCATCACTGCACACAACAACCACACCAAGGGGTCTATAATGAAGAAACCCTACCCCTATACAAAGGGCATCACTGCACACAACAACCACACCAAGGGGTCTATAATGAAGAAACCCTACCCCTATACAAAGGGCATCACTGCACACAACAACCACACCAAGGGGTCTATAATGAAGAAACCCTACCCCTATACGAAGGGCATCACTGCACATAACAACCACACCAAGGGGTCTATAATGAAGAAACCCTACCCCTAAACAAAGGGCATCACTGCACATAACAACCACACCAAGGGGTCTATAATGAAGAAACCCTACCCCTATACAAAGGGCATCACTGCACACAACAACCACACCAAGGGGTCTATAATGAAGAAACCCTACCCCTATACGAAGGGCATCACTGCACACAACAACCACACCAAGGGGTCTATAATGAAGAAACCCTACCCCTAAACAAAGGGCATCACTGCACATAACAACCACACCAAGGGGTCTATAATGAAGAAACCCTACCCCTATACAAAGGGCATCACTGCACACAACAACCACACCAAGGGGTCTATAATGAAGAAACCCTACCCCTATACGAAGGGCATCACTGCACACAACAACCACACCAAGGGGTCTATAATGAAGAAACCCTACCCCTATACAAAGGGCATCACTGCACATAACAACCACACCAAGGGGTCTATAATGAAGAAACCCTACCCCTATACAAAGGGCATCACTGCACATAACAACCACACCAAGGGGTCTATAATGAAGTACTATCGCCTCATAAACACATTAAAAAAATCACACCCGTGTGAACTGAGTGGTGCATTTCTATGTTGGGAGTGAGCAGTTAAAACACAACGCTTTGTGTTGTTCGTAACGGTTTTTGCCTGTTTGTTTTACACTTTCAGCCTTAATTCCCTTATACCGCTCCGCCCTCTATTCAAGCCCTTGCCTTGTTTTCACGAGCAAATAAGTGTATCTCAGAACCTGAAAAACAAGCTTTTTGTTATGCATCTCTCCCACAGACAACAGAACCCTGCTCTGCTCATATAATGGGTGGCGAGATGTCTCGTCTCGTTGCCAAAGTTCTGTCACATTCCTGCGAGCGTGTCGGAACAGAACGGACACATTCTCACCTGAAACCTTAATGGCCACTTTATACTTGGGCCACGCCCCGAAAACAGCAGATCTACAACTTCACAGTGTGGCGCGTTGTAGATCTGCTATTTTTCACCGCACGGCTAAGAAATTGACAGAGTAGTCTAACAGCTCCCCTCATCAAGAACATAACATATTATATTAGGCAGTGGCATAAAGTAACGACATAAGTTTTCTCAAGTACAATGTTACTTTGACTTTACTTGATTTCCATTTCACAATACTTCATACTTCTGCTCTACTACAAAACAAAGGTTTTTTTGGCTATTTTTTAATCTTGAAAAGTAACAGTTTTGGACATGTGAGGTTTCCACCCGACAGAGACGATGCAGAAATCCTTGTCAGGCAGGAACCTCGTATCTCCATAATTTCAACTTTTAATGTTATTTCTCTTCACGCCCCACTTCATCATACAAATGTCGCACTAACGTAGCAAAAATATCAGAACTACAAGCTTGTGAGCTTGTTGATCGGCTATTTTCACTGGTTTATTTATTATCATTTTAAATTAATTAAAAAATAGTACATAGCCTACAAGGTTTTCCACCCGACCAGCGACGAAAATGTTGATTAAAAAAGAAATCACACCCGTGTGAATGGTGCAACTCTGTGTGGGGGTCCCTGGGGGGTCCCCGGAACATCCCGAACCTCAGGAACCCACCCAGGCCGCACAACAGTGAGACTTGGTGGTGTGTTAGGCTGTGCAACAGTGACACTTGGTGGTGATAATATGCTATTTCCGTGCTCGGACCCAGGGACACAGCCAGCCTAGGAGTGGTTGCACCACTCAAAAAACACCTCATGACGGTGACATGTGGAATTTTTCATTAGCTCGCCCCGGGGGCACCAGGGTGCTTGTCTGTTCCCTAAACCATCCTGTTGCTGCCGCCCTTTTTTCCACTCGCTCTCTCTCCCTCTCTCTCCCTCTCTCTCTCTCTCCTCTCTCCTCTCTCTCTCTCATTCTCTCTCGCCCTCATTCTCTCCCTCTCCAGTGTTATTCAGTCAGTCAGCTGGCCCGTGGTGTGGTGTATTGTATTGTATTGCATTGTGTCGTGTTGTGCTGTTTGTTGTTGGCGTGCGGTGCAGAGTGCAGACAGCTGTATGTATGAATGTATGCACGCATGCATGCATGCATGTATGTAGGGGGCCAGCAGTAGCCGTGCTGGTTTGCTGAGTGACGGTGTGTCTCCTCTCCTCCCCTCCCTCCCCACCACCATGGCCTGTCCCTCCTACACCGTGGTCATCATCCCGCTCAGGACCAGCCTCTACAGCCTGGACGCCCTGCGCTTCTACCTGTGGGTAAGGAGTGTGTGTGTGTGTGTGTGTGTGTGTGTGTGTGTGTGTGTGTGTGTGTGTGTGTGTGTGTGTGTGTGTGTGTGTGTGTGTGTGTGTGTGTGTGTGTGTGTGTGTGTGTGTGTGTGTGTGTGTGTGTGTGTGTGTGTGTGTGTGTTGCAGTGGCGGAAAAAGTACTCACATTATGTACTTGAGTAAAGGTGTTAATACTACAGTACAAAGTAGAACTACTCCGCTATACCGTACAGAAGTATTGGCATCAACATGACGCATTGTGGAATAAAAGTACAATATTTGTCTCTGAGATGTAGTGGAGTAGAAGTAAAAGTATTGGAAATTGGAATTACTAAAGTAAAGTACAAATACCTAAAAAATATATATACTTAGTAAATGTACTTAGTTACTTTCCACCACTGCGCTGTGTGCGGGGTGTACTATATCCGGCCAGATATCCGCCGTACAGTAGAATGTGGGTTGTGTGTGTGTGTTTATCTGGTGTGTGTACAGTAGGTGTGTCTATAAATGTCTTTCCACTGGAACACCATAACATTGCAGGATAAAAACACAAGCTGAATTGCTGCCATACTGTACATATGCAGTGGAGAGTCATTCTCACACACTGCCTCGCTTGGTCTGACCTATAACGATTGTGTGTAATATATCGCATTCATATTGCAAAAGTATCACAATACTCAATATGATCGATGCCATATTTGATATTCACGATTAATCAAATATCGGCCAAAGCCTATAGTGTGTCTACTAGTACACACATGCATTAGCTCTGGAGTGTTATATTAAGTACATGACACGGAGGTAGGAAGCATACTTTGCTTATGATACCGAGTGCAGTATGAAATGACTGTAGCGTACAGTACAGGCTTGTCTTAACAGCAGTAGGCTAAATACCTGTCTGGTGATGTAAGTCATTTGTCTCTCAGTGCCTCAAGGCTCAAACAGACGTCAGTGTTTCGCTACTTGCATTATGTACACCTGTCCATAGCGATTCCAAAATGCTGCAGTAAAACACACTGTATGTATACCATGTATGTATTTTCACATTTAATTTTATGTAGATGTTTCTTACTTTAGAAGAACTATAGTAAGAGTACCTGGAGGCCATTATATTATATAATATTCCAGGATTGACTTGCGTGAACAAAACATTTGGCAAGGATCTTCATCCTAACCCCAACCTGAATTTTTTGTGTGTATCTCTAAAGATATCACACATAAAACAATAATTTATCGAGGAAGATTATCCTCACGTCTAGCTCTTAAGTTCAAAAGCACACACACACACACACACACACACACACACACACACACACACACACACACACACACACACATGCGCGCACACACACGCACACACAGAGGTGAAAACATAATCTCTCACTCGCCTAAAGCCTGGCAGAATTAAAGACAACAATAGAGAGGTGATTGACCTTTGACCTACAGACTGGTTCACACAATGCCGTGGTGGCTTTGTGTTGAGTGATGCTTTCACAGTACAGCCTGCAGTCATTATGGTCATTTATACCCCATGGAATACAGCCGTGTTTCCCAACCTGAGGTCCGGGGCGGCGGGCCACTCATAACTTTGTTTCATACCGATTTTGTTTTTGTTCATAAAGTTGCAAAAGTATCTAACCCACAAACTAGATGCGTCACATCGTGTAGAATGGGAGGGGGGTTGCCTTTATTTGGATATAGTAGCCTACAGTTGAGATAGCCAGGAAACGGGCGAAGAAGACATGATTGCAGTCATGATTTAGAAGACATTTGTAGAATCTGTTCTCAAAGGGTTAAGTGGTTAATTGAGACCCATGTGTTATTGGGTAATGATGACTAGCGGTCACCCCGATGACACATTCCATCACACAGAGCCCTGCAACTCACATCTTCCCGTCAAACTCCCTGTGGAGTCAGTATTAATAGCTGATGCTGTTCAAGTGCAAAAGCAGACTAGAACCAAATCACAGTAATGTCACCATTTAATTGTCACCAATGAGGATTTACACAAAAACACTGTATAGTTTGTTGCGTGTTAATTGTTCCAGGTCTTAAAGTGGACCACAATGGAAACAAGCTTCAAACAACCTATACACAACAAAGAAAAAATTATCAAATCAAATCAAATCACCTTTATTTATAAAGAACTATTTCCATTGTACCAAAGTGCTGTACAGACATTTCATCAACACAACAGAAAGAGAGACACTGCAGGGCCTACAGGGGAGCAAAACACCGTTCTCCACAACTCACGATGCTTCACATTTAAAAACAATAGACAGATATTAAAAAGAGGCAAAGCCTTTTAATAAAAACATTAAAAAGTAGACAACATTGGCAGGAGAATGTGCTGATGCATTCAAAGTGCAATATAAATAACATGCTATTCATCTCTCAGGATGTTGGCCTTGGGAGCAGTATTATGGCGAGCATTCAGTGTCCTGGTGGTTTGGGGGAACAGCATGCCGGTGCTTCCTCCTAGGCTCTTGAACCTCCTACCAGACGGCGGTGGCTCAGGGGTAGAGTGCCTGGATGGTAACCGTAAGGTTGCCAGTTCGAACCCGGGCTCCCCCAGAGTTACTGTCGAAGTGTCATTGAGCAAGACACTGAACCCCTAATTGCTCCCGATGTGCTAGTTGGTGCCTTGCATGGTTTCCGCTGCCATCGGTGTATGAATGTGTGTGTGAATGGGTGAATGTAATGCACAATCTCTGTAAAGCGCCTTGGATAAAGGCGCTACATAAATGCACCATTTACCAGACGGCAGGACTCGGTTCAAAGAGACTGTGGGATGGGTGGGAGGAGTCAGTCATTATGCTTATGGCCTTCCTGATACATCGGTCTGTGTATATGTCACATATCTGATAACATACCGGTAGATAACATAATATCTGCGACAAATTTAAATCAGGATTCTGTTAAAAACACTCCAGAGAAACAGCCCTTCTTAGAGTCACGAACGATGTCATGATGTCCTCTGAGGAGGGAACACGCCCCGTCATGTAACTTCCCTGACGTTAAGCTGCCTATATGTGTTCAACAACACAGCCATGCAAAATAACATTGACAGCTACGAGGTGACGAAAGCTTGTTCTGCATAGCCACAGTTGCTAAACCATATGGATTGACATTGGACAATCGCTTTTTGTGGTGGGGTTTAGTAGTAGTAAGCAGTAAGGGTTTAGCGAAGGACTAATTGAATCCAGACAAAACAGAAGTTTGTTGCCCCAAGTAGGGTTGCTGCAGACGTTGCTGACCACCTTGGGTCATTGAAACAGAATATGCTCTAACCCCAGAAACCTTGGCATTATTTTAGATGAGTCTATGCTTTTAGATAAGCACGTTAATTCTATATCTCACACTTGTTTTTATCACCTTCGTAACATTGCCAAACTAAGATCAGTTGTTTCATACCCAGAGTTAGAAATGATTATTCACACATTTGTGTCATCATCACGTCTTGATTATTGTAATTCTCTTTTTACCCGTCTCCAAAACCTTGTTGGATCTCTTGCAACTGGTCCAGAACACAGCTGCAAAGTTACTGACCAGGTCCAGGAGATCCTGTCGGTTAAATAACACCCGTCCTTGCCTCCTTGCACTGGCTCCCAGTTAATTATAGAATACATTTTAATATTAGAGCCCTCCATGGCCAGGCACCTCCTTATCTGTTTCCAACCGTATACAGTATGTGCCCAGATGGTCTCTGAGATCCTCATCCCAGGCTTTGTTGGTTGTTCCTCAGACAGAATTGAAAACGAAAGGTGATCGAGCCTTTGAAAGTTTTGCCCCTATAGGCTATGGAATGAGCTCCCCTTCCACCTAAGAACTGTGACCATTCAAAGTGTAATATAGATAAAAAGTGCTATTCATCTCTCAGGATGTTGACCTTGGGGGCAGTATTATGGCGAGCATTCAGCGTCTATTTTATTTTCTATAAATAAATAGAAAACATGCATTATGCACTTAAAGCTTATATTTATTTATACTTGTACTGGCTGGTCAAAGATAGACGATCTACAATCTACAAGCTTTCAATGCATCGCTTTGGAGAAAGAAAAAAAAAAACATGTGAAACGTGGCATTCTGCATGATGCGTAATAGCCGTATTTTAACTTCTCGTTGAATACAGGCCTATTAGCCTACTTGTAACTGTATAGTAAGTAAAACATCAGAGCACTTCTTCCTCCACTGCCAGTTTGCTCTGTCGGTTGACTGTTGACCGTAATTTCATCCCTGTTTGACATGCTTGGTTTCCCTAATGATGCATTGACAATGGAGCCGAAAATGGCCTCCCGTGGCTCAGTAGATTGACTCTGCTGATAGACAAAGACTTGGGGCCCTCTGGAAGACAACAGGCAATGCTGCGCTGCTGGCCGTCCAGAGCTGTTGGTGTTGACTTGAAAACCCACCCCCAGGATACCAAGGTTGCCACGTTCACCGTGTTATTATAACTACTTTGGGGCTTGTTTTTTCTGTAAAATCACTTATTGGTAGTTGGCGGATTGTGGTTATTGGTGTCTTGAGTGTACAGGGTTTGATGGAGTCGGATCAACATGGAAGGTCAGCTCCATATATGGAGATCTAATGGTGGCAGCGGTGGCAGTATATTGAGTGTACAGGGTTTGATGGAGTCGGATCAACATGGAAGGTCAGCTCCATATATGGAGATCTAATGGTGGCAGCGGTGGCAGTATATTGAGTGTACAGGGTTTGATGAGGGCACAGGTAGGGCCGGGCCTTAATTCTCTGGCCTATTGAGTTTTCGCCGGCTGCCGGGCGTAGCTGCACAGATATCTTTGGGGCAGGCCTGTCTAGAGTCCTATCAGTCAAAAGGTAGACATGGAAAAGGAAGGACGGATGGCTAATGAGTCATCTTCAAGGTACAGCGGTGCCGGCGGACAGTGCTGAGCTTGCTGTGTGGTGTGTGGATTATTATTGTCTCTGTCAGGTGGAAACCTCCTCCAGAACCATATTTTCCAGGATTCAAATACCGATTTGCTTGTCCACATAATTATGACGTAAATTAATTGTCAATGGGAATTTAATCTGTGTGTAGGACAAAAATAGCCGATTTGCTTGTCCACATATGACAAAAATCTACACTAATGGGCTGGCTGAATATAGGAGGGGCTAGCGCCCCTCAAAAATGGCAAAAGCAGCAGCTCGTCGCGTTTCGAGCTTGTGAATCTGCTACTTTTGGTGCTTTTGTGTGACACTGTAGGCACTAGACAACAACGCTATCCTGTGTGAGAGCCTCTTGGCTTGAAATGTCTGAGGAACCACCACGGCTTTGTTTCAGGTGAAATGTCTGAGGAACCACCACAGCTTTGTTTCAGGTGCAGCGCCTCAAGGACCTGGAGATGGAGAAGGACTCTCTGTGGTGTGGTGTGGACGTTCTGGAGCAGGCCCGTCTGTGGTACCGTAGACGCCTGGAGGAGAACCGGAGCCAGCAGGCCGGTCTGGAGGCCGAGCCGGGCTTCAATGCTGGCGGATCTGAAGGGGCCCTGCTGCAGGTACCGTACGCTGTGGAATACTAACCTTTTAGTCCTGGCTCTCTGCGTCAGCAGGAAGGCAGTGTCGTGTCTTTGTACAGTAAGGTGTACATTACAAGAACGGTGATGAGACTGTTGTATGGTTTAGAGACAGTCGCACTGAGGAGAAGACAGGAAGCAGAGCTTTATTATAGTGAGTGTATCGGTAGAAGGATGTTGAGGTCGGAACTGCCAGGCAGGAGGCCTATAGAGGAAGACCAAAGAGAATATTTATGGATGTAGTGAAAAAGGACATGAAGTTAGTTGGTGTGAGAGAAGAGGAGGCAGAGGACAGGGTGAGATGGAGGCAGATGATTGGCTGTGGTGGTGGTGACCCCTGAAGGGAAAAGCCGGAAGGAACAGAAGGTGCTCGGTAGTTTGGTTTAGTTTAGTTCAGTGGTCCGGGGTCCCCCAGGGGGTCCTTGAAGGGGTTTCCAGGACCCCTTACATTTCACACCAGTTGTAGTTCTCAGAAGTTTTTGTTCCAAGACCCCAAAAAGTTTTTGGCCGCGGACCCCCATCTGAAAATGTTTTGTGCCAGGGACCCCCAGAAGAGAAGATTGAAATAGATTTGTGTTATACATACGGCACGTATACAGGCCATGTATAATTATGCTGAGGACCCTCTGGAACCACCCAAAGGACCCCTCACCCAGGGTGAGGCTGGGGGTCCCGGACCGACCCTACTCTCAGAACCACTGCCTTTTTACATCACTTCTCTTCAGCAGCAGACGGGTCTCTTGAAGCACGTTTCCCCCTCTGTCCGGCAGGCCAGGTGTTGCCAGCTGAGGTGTCGTATCCAGAGGGTCAACGGCTCTCTGGGCAGCATGATGAGCGAGCCCCAAGTGACCAGTGGCAGCACTCACTCCCTGCCCGATGCGGTGGCCGACAGCGACCTCCGCTGGCACAATTCGGTACTGGCTCAGGTAAGGACAAATATAAAGAGAAGAGGCCTATTCAGTATTCACACAGGGACCCCTTTTCCACCAGTTGGTTCCCAATGGGAACCGGTTCAGTTCTTTTTGGTTTTTAGTCCATGAGCCAGAGCTCCAAAATTGGTGGGCAAACTATACCCTATATTAAATTGTTTATAGGATCAATACAAGTAAATGAATGATAACCCTTCCACAGTAGTAGCTTTTTCATATTTTTGATTATTTTGCATATTTTCCTACATAATGCCTCATTTGCATATTAAAAAATTGTCTTCGTGTAAGTACTCAATTGGGGAAGTTTAATGGTGATAACAATCTAATATAGGTATGGTTTTGCTACACTCAATTCATAATTAACGTTTCAATTTTGGAGCTCTGGCTCATGGACTAAGAACCAAAAATAACTGAACCGGTTCCCACTGGGAACCAACCGGTGGAAAAGAACTGAACCGGTTCCCACTGGGAACCAACCGGTGGAAAAGGGGCCAGGGTGACTTGACTTGCCGCGCTATGAGCTTGTAGATCTGCTATTTTTCAATAGCTAAAGTATAACATAATGCTTAAAACACCAAAAGAGGTTCCCGTCCTGAAAGAGGTTAACTGCTGCAAACAAACGTTCATAGTCCATAGACTGGGCTGCCACATGATGTCACGTTTAGTGCCCTAACAAACATTAAAAGTCCATAGACTTGGCTGCCATTAGCTTTTTGTTGAAAGTGCTCTAAACTAACGGAGACCCCCAGAAGAGATTTGTGTTTAATTCATAATTATTAGGGATGGTATCGAAATAATACAGATTATTTAATCGGTTTTCACCAGCAATTTTTGTTTAAAACATTCTACATTGAATTTGTGTACTCATCTCATTCAGTAGTCATTCAGTTGTGAAAACAGACACTTGGAAAAGAGTATAGGCTATTTATTGATTGACTTTATTAACAGGCTTTGGGCCAAGCCCCTAGTGCCTAGGCTTGTTTGTCCTGTATAATATCAGAATCGGTATCGGCTGATATGATCCTGCAGATAATCGGAGATCGGATATCGGTCATAATTTCATAATCGTGCACCCCTAATAATTATTAATTATCGTCCAAACAAGCAGATATAAAATAGCGGATACAGACTAGCCGATACACAAGCTTGCAGCGTGTCACACTACAAGCTTTTGTATCTCCTTTTTTTGAATAGCCAAAGTATAAAATATGGTTAAAGTAGTTAAATTGGTTGTGATGCTATTAACTTTACTTACCTTACCTACCTTACCTTACCTTACCTGACTTTGAGAACCACTGCGCTATACTTCTACTCGGAGGCAAACATGTTTACTTTTTACTCCACTACAATTATTTGTCTGTTTTAGTTACTAGTTATTACTAGTTATTGCCGTTTTAGATTATTATTACAAAACATTCATACAACAATACATGAACCAATTAACCCATAGCTTAGTAGGATATTCAAAAATAGATGGTAGATCTGATATTTAATAAGTTGCCAGTACTTTTTTCAATGTGGAATTACTTCCTTCTTATTCTTCCTCTTCTTCACAGGAAGTGAGTGAGAAAAATCGACAGATTGCTATTTTGGAAATAGAACGAGAAAGACTCCTTCAGCAACTTGGAGGACTCTATGCGCAATGATGGCCTGCACACACACACACACACACACACACACACACACACACACACACACACACACACACACACACACCAGATTTGTGCAAGCAAAAAATATGCTCAATTTTACATTTCATTAAATGTTCTGCTATTGTTTTAGTTTCTCTAACCACTGTAAATACGCATGTAAAATAATAAAGTCTATGTTGGATGTAATATCAGATGGTGTTTTGTTTTCATCCCTAGTGAGGAATGTTGCTTGTGAGTAAAAGGTGAGTATTGGGCAGAAACCTCTTATCTCCTTATTTTACTTTTTGTGGGTTTTTTGCCCTACGTGATCAAACTACAGTCACACAAAAGCATCAAAAGTAACAGATCTACAAGCTAGATCTGCTGCTTTCGCTATTTTTGAATTTGAATCCTGAAGAGTAGCATATAGTAGGCGGCATGATCTGACCATTTTTATAAAAGTAATTTTATTCTAGAGAATGTGATCTGTTTTCATAAAGCGCAACCTGTCGGCATACTCCTTCCCAACCTTTTCTCGATCTGGGCCCACTTGAAAATCTGGAAAGTGTTCTTGGGTCCACCCACCTCACCCCTTAACTTAATGGGTGGGCCGCGTGCATTCTCAGAGCTCAGTTGTTTTAATGATCAACAATCACTTGTGTTCCGCTAAGAACTTAGTTATTATTTATTATGACAGTGAAAACACATTTTTCAAGGCTCTTATTCCCATATTCTAACTTTTTGTGGGTTAGAATAATGGGAGAATGGTGTGGTGTGCACAGTTAGACACTAGATGGTGATAGCGCACCTGCCCTTTTGCCCTCTGGACAGCAAAGAGCCCTTTTGAAAGTTCTTTTTTTTTAACAGTTTGTTCATTTTATTTTTGTTTTGTACAGTATGTGGCTCATGATGACATCCATCAATTCTGGATTAAATGCTTCTAATATATTATTTATGCTCCTGAATCTATACATCTCACACACTATTAAGGCAACTGGTGGTTCCTGATGCGCAGCACAAGGTGCCCTTTTTTCACTTGAGCCCCTCTAAATGTCTGTGCACGCTACTGGTGTCCAAGGGGAAAAAAGGGGTTGGGAACCAATTTAGGCTTTTAGCAGACGGCCTTTATCCAGAGCGACTTAACCCATTTTGGGCGGGAACCCCTTTTGGTGTTAGCATTATGTTATGCTTTAGCTATTGAAAAACAGCAGATCTACAAGCTCATGTAGCTCATACGAGCTTGTGGACACGACTGACATGGAAACAGAAAACTGTCAGGATGTAGAAGACATTTAGACTGTGTAGTGCCTCAGTAAACTAGGATCACAGGCAAACCAAGAACCTAGCATGCAGTCTCTAAACAATATAAGATAAAATTAATAATAATCTGTAAATTGAAACTAATAGGCTGTCAGGTAAACGAATATACTTGCCAGGTAAATAAATAACATGCAACGTTTAAACGTAATTTTGATGGCATAAGACCACACATGGAGAAAGAACCTGTCGCGGTGGCTCACACGGGGGCGGGGCAGCCCATTGTTGAGTCAAGTAAATGGGTTAAGTAAAAGTATCAATACTGCAATATAGAACTACTCTGTTACAAGTAAAAGTCCGGAAATTCAAAATGTACTTGAGTAAAAGTATGAAAGTATTGGCAAAATCTACTTAAAGTACCAAAAGTAAAAGTGTAGGCTACTCATTATACAGACTGTCATTTCAAGTTTTCAAATGCGTAATTTTCTTTTTGAAAATCGCAGATCTAGCTTGTAGATCGGCTATTAAATATACAAATATACAAAGTATATTTAAAGTAACTACAGTTATTCAAATAAATGCAGTGGAGTAAAAGTACAATATTTGGATTCGAGGTGTAGTGGAGTAGAAGTTAAAGTATTGGATATAGAACAAAGTGGAGATCCGGGCAACACTTGATGTTTAAAAGGAGTCAAACTTTATTGAACCGACATGTTTCGACCTATACGGTCTTCATCGGGGCTGTAAAGTATTGGATATTGGGAATATTCAAGTAAAGTGCAAATACCTCAAAATTGTACTTATACTTACAGTATACATAAGTACATGTAGGCTACTCAGTTACTTTCTACCATTGCTCTTGAGAGCCTCAAGAAGCCAGCCTCCTATTTCCGTCCCAGTATGTGGGCCCTCTCTGTCCTGACACGTTGCATGGCCTCTCCCTGGTGGTCTGCTCTGATGTTTATCCACTGATAAACCTTATCTCACCTACCCATCACCTCTCTCTCTCTCTCTCTCTCTCTCTCTCGTTCACTCACACACACACACACTGTGTACAATGCACACACTGACACACATGTATATGTATACTAGTGTCTACACACAAGCTTGCACGCTTGCACGCATGCAAACAACAGAACTGTAGCCTACCGCACTTGCACACACGTACCATCAAGTAGTATATACAGTAGCTACTTTACTTTTATGCGAGTCAATAAAGAGCACTTCCCGATCAAGCAGAGCTTTGTTCTCTTTCATTGTTTTTATAGATTTTCACAGTTGCGTGCACATTACAAAGATACTTACTTGCGTGACAACGTACACACATAAATAAAAAAAACACAAGACAGAATCAACAACATTCTCATGTATGTGTCACTCTCATACAAATTACTCTTTTCCATTCTTCTTTTAATCTGCTATCCAGCCTTCATCAGTCACTGGCCTGATGAAGTAAAGTAAGAAATACCTAAAAAATTGTACTTAAGTACAGTACTTGAGTAAAAGTACTTTTTGACTGTTTACACCACTGTAAGGCAGAACCCAATATATTTCAAAACGTTTTGTTTTCTCATAAATGTGATGCCTTACTTTTTGTTTTCTCATAAATGTAATGCCTTACTTTGTCATACTACAGTGTGACACCAAAGTAGCAAAAATCGCTTATAGCCTATACAACGTGTGGCTATATGACGTGTTTTGTGCTTGTAGTTCAGCTATTTTTTCTACTTTTGATAAAAGAAAATGAGTGAAAATCAAAGTGGTTTACGACTAGAGTGAAATACAACTAGAGACCATAAAATAATTAGGGCTGTCAAAAAAGTGTGCATTCAACTCGGAATCAATGCATACATTTATTTTAATCAACTTCTCAATTCTCTCTTTTTTTTCTCTCCTTTTCTTCTCTCCTCTGTGTTCCCAAGCATAAAAAACATCCCTGCATTGAGGGGACACTCCTGTATAAAATGGCACAGAAACCACATGCCTGCAAGGAATCCACGCACCACGACTTCGATTGCAATCTGTGCGCGGAAAAGAAAACATCCATTACAGCCGAAGCTTTCCTTTAAGTAGCTCAGTTTTTGCTATCTTCACAGAGCCGCTGAACCATCAAGGCCAGGGTACCAGCACTTGGTTAATTATCGGGTCTAATTCACGCAGCACGCACAGCCCAAACGCCTTCTGTAAGAGACGGGACGTCACGCTTGCATGGCGCTGAACGCTTGTACTTCCCTCGAGGCACGGTTCGCTGGCTCTCAACCCTGCTGGTCTCTGCCGCTCCCCGTCGGGCCTGTCCTGTACACAGTAATAACACGTCTTTTGGTTTTTGATCTGTGGCTTTTTCGCACCGAGAGGATATTGGAAAAATAACGTGTCGTTTCCGTGCAGGTTGGCGGAGGCGTGAAACATAAACAAATAGATGGAGAGAGGAGGATTTGGGGAGGAGGCACACCGCAGATATGTCTCTAGCGGGACTGAGGTTTCCCTCATAAATTGAATTCCTCAAACAAGACTGAAGCTGATACCATTTGCATTTCCCGGACCGCCTCATTATATCTGAGCTCTGAACGCGTTCACAAAGTAAAAAACGCATTGATTTACCAGAGCAGAGATTATGCTGTCTTCATGGTCACCCCAAAATGATCTAATACGCATTATCTTTCAATTGACAAACTATAGCTTACTTATGGGCAAAATTTATAGGCTATATTTTGTCTTCAAAATCCCTTCAAATGACCACCTCAACCATTTTCAACCTATCTACAGTACATACAGTAATTGGTCTGTGGACAGACTGAGAAACCCATGCCTACCAGTGAGTGAAATCATCAGTAGGCAGGTAATTTATGCAAGATTAATGCAAGAACAATGGAAAGTTTTACATGCCAATTTTCCAGGTTTCTATTGGCCTGAAATCACCATCCGTGGATGTCATTGGTGGGCACTGCCTATAGCCAAAATCATCCATGTATCGTCAACCATGGTTCGTGATACATATCGATATCGTATAATAGCTGTTATCGTTACACCCCTAGTAGGCATGTTTCTTAACTGTCCACAGCTCACCAATAAAACGCAGAGCGAGTATGGTAATGGTTCCATCTTACTAGTGAGGACCAATTATATGAAGATAAGGTTAAAAACGGGTGCATGGATCTCTCAGAAATAGTAAGTAAAGCCCCACTCGCCCCCGTTCTGCTCTCTAAAAAGGTACACGGGTTGCATTTAGGCCTATATGTTTCATCATCGTCTTTATGCCAATGAGTTCCTCACACATTTTGTGTATTGTCATTGCTGTTTTATCCCACTGACTCACGGTAGCATGTAAACTCTACTTTGTCGTAGACACTCCCGGCTGCCAGGTGCCGGCCCAGCCCCTAGGCAGGGTTATGTGAAGTGACAATCTGTCTGAAAACATGCAATGATGCAAGCCACCAACGTTTGCTCAAGGACACTTGGACATGTAGCCAGGAGGAACCTGAAACCATCACATTCAGAGACAGCCGCTATCTCCTGAGCTACTGCCGCCCCCAATTTTAGCAGTGTTTCCCAAATAGTGGCTCAGGACCCATCTATGGCTTGCAGACCCATTTGTATGGCTTTATGAGTGTGTGGTCCTTCACGTGAAAAGGTTTGAGAACCTGGTTTGGATTGCCTTGTTGGGGTCGACTAAATGTAATAAGGTAGGTGTGAGTGCCGAATTCTAAATGCTGAACCTCTAGGAAAACTGTGGAATAATAAAATATAGAATAAAACAATCCTCTACTATATTTTTGTAAACATTTTACATCATTTGTCAGAGATTAGAAAAAGGTTTTCTCTGAATTATATCCTATCCTCATTGCAACAAAAACTGCCAAAATAAGACTGTATACATCTAGAGATGATGCTAATATTAGATATTTTAATAACACTTGCATGCATTTACTTATTAAATTAATTATTAAATATTAAACATGTCTATCTATTGTATGTGGTTACACCAGTATGCTGATGTTAAATTTGATACCAGTGGTGTATTTTAATTCTGCATCCTATGCACTTGTACTTAATTGTCATCAGTCTGTGATTTGTAAGCAACTAAGCTTTGTTCCAGTGCTTGGAACAAATTGGTGTAATGTGTCTAAAGTGTGTTGTGCTGTTTTCTTCCAAGTCTCTGTAGCCCAGGAGGAGTGTCTGTGATTTGCAAACCAAGTTGTGCAAAGTCCACCTAAGTCCTATGAGTTGTCTTCCAAGCCCCTGTGGTATCAGGACTGTGTCAGTGCTTCATCAACAGATGTGGTTTGAAACTACCACTGGGAACAATTTCTCATTGCCTATTAATCCCAGAAGTAAGCATTGACTTGTCACTAATAGCTTCTATTCCTTTGTAGCTGAGATGTGTCGGGTTTGTAAACGGAAGGCGTGTGGTTTAAGATTGCGGTTTGGGCCATTTTCACTGTCGATCAAAATTCTAAAGGGTTTTCACTCGTATCTTCTGTTTATCTGTGGCACAAGAAATATGTCAAGGATTTAAAAACTGCAGGTGCTTAACATCAACTCGCACTGCTTGGTTCAAAACTCAACTGCCTCAATAAAACAACTTAAAATCAACTCACACTCATGAAGGGGAAACAATTGACGAAACAAAAAATAAAACTGGTTCATAAACCAAATGCATCACAATAATGTTTTAGTTACTGCCATATAAACATCAGGACACATGATTGCTACTGGCTATAATGAGAGAACCAATAGGCCTACAACTTTATAAACAAACGCACAATTAAACATTTCATAACTCTGACAATAGAATAAAACACTTAAACAAAACAATTAAAGCATCTGTTGTAGGCAAAGTTGGAGAGTGGTGTCATTTACATGGCAAGAATGTAAGCAGGCATGGTACTTGAGAACACTCCTTAACCCAATCAAAACTATGACAGATTCTAAAAATGTCTTCTAAATCAGTTTTCTGAAGAAAAAAAAACGTATGTTGCTATATCGGTGGTTCTCAAACATATTCATGTGAAGAACCCCCAAACTATATTTGTCCAACCCCCATCTGAAAATAGTTTGTTTCAGGTACCCCGTAGAAGCAAAGATGAAAAAGATATACAGTATAAACTATATTCAAAGATGTGCACAAAATGTCCACAATTAATTGCAAAGACCCTCGGTTTTATATGTCCTCCATTTACATTTTTGAGGGACACTAGCCTATCCCCTCCAATGCATGGCCTTCCGAAATTACGTCATGTGGCACCCGAGTCTATATGGACTTTTAATGTTTGTTAGAGCCTAATCTAGAAATGCACCTGCAAATTTGTATGTAATGTGTATGTACGTCTGTAATCCACGTAACTCGAGAACCGTTCACCCCACCGACTTCAAATGTGACTCATGCGTTTCAACTTCCACACCACCACAGGGAGTGCAGTGCCTGGCCTGGAGCCGGTGGTCCCGGCGCCAACATTGACAAACAGTGCCATAAGACGGTACGTCATTTTGGAATAATTCATTCCATTCTCCAAAATGTAATACTGTACATAGAGCAGTAATATAGTGATCCGTTTAATGTTTAGGACATTCTGAAACGCACAGAAAGTCATGACCTACTGTACATCAACACAGTGGGGTTTAATCCCTTTTATTGACACATTGACAGCAGAACCACCGCTATTCCGAACGCTCACTATTCCATTAATCGGAATAGCGGGGTTTCTCCAGGCTTAGAGGGTTTGTGTTAACATTGACAATGAATGGCCAGCTTTGAGTGTTTGTGTAAACACAAACATTGAATGCCATTGAGAGTGAATGGACGCGTTGGCCAGCTTTAAGTGAAACACAAACATTGTATAAACACAAACATTGAAGACGAAGGTGAGGACGCAAATTGTGATTGGCCGGAATGAGATGATGTATGATGATAAGAGCGCCCCTCACTTCACACAGGTGTGATTCTTTTTAAGCTTGAGAAGCTCCGTTTCACAGTGTTCTAATAAGCATTTTCCCCACAGTCGCTGAGACTGGTTTTGGACTCTCCGTCACTGTTGCATTCTGTCCTCTGTGACACAGGCGCGCGGCCTCGCGCGTCTCTGAGCGACGTCTCCACCACGGCGCCGGCGGACACGCCATAGTCCAGCAGGCTCTGGAGGTGCTTGATGTAGTCGATGGCGGCGCGCAGGGTCTCCACCTTGCTGAGCCTCTTGTCCTCCAGCTCCTGCGGCAGATGCTCTCGGAGGCGCGCGTAGCCCTCGTTGACGCAGCGCACCCGGTGGCGCTCCCGCTCGTTCCTCTTCCGAATGAACGCGGGCTCCAACGAGTAGTCCAACATGCCATGCAGGTGGTGTCCGTGGAAGCCGGGGAAGTAGGCTAGGTGGCCATGTGTAGGCCTACTAGGGTCCAGGTAGGCCGTGTGGACATGGATGGACAGCGGGAGGGCGTCCACGTAGGACACAGTGTCCAGGCGTCCCGGTTTGGCCGTGACCGTCCCGGTTTCGATATGGCCGTCCCGAGTCCCGACAAATATCTGTAAAACAATGCAAATAAAACAACAACATTAAAGGCATACTAGGTAGAATCCCTGATCACTCCCCTCTCTGACAGGTATATAATCCAAGTGATTGCTGTCTGATTAGAGAGAACACTATGGGGTTGGATTGGGGGGTCAAATCAACGAGCGCAGCGCGGCTGCAGCTCACCACCGCTCCTTGGCTGCGGCTCACCACTCCAAGAGATGGGTCAAATGTAGAGAAAGAAATGTCACTGCAGTAACGTGTGACAAATCGTACGACTTTGACTAACGAGCATAGAACGTATGGCCCAATCAATCAACTAACTCAGTGCACATTTCCCTTTGAAGTTCAAAGGGATCAATTTGATCCCCCCCCCCCCCCCCCCCCCCACAGACGGAAAATAAACGTCCCTGCAAGGGATGAATGTCACCATAAACAGTGGAACAAAACCAAAATACAGCCAGAGGGATGTATTTTTCTTTGGAAATACCCCAGCATATGGTGGCTGATCGAGGGGAAAACATTACCTATAATGCCTTTAACAAACAAATTGCCCTGGTAACCCACCTCAATTAAAATGATACATCAATGTTCAACATGTTCTGCTGAAAGGTAAATTTGCCCCCCATCCTGATGAAAATGCCAGGCGGAAACAAAAACAAATCAATTCAATGCGATGTAAAAACTAAACGGTGGGAATAGCAGATCTACAAGCTCAAGTTTGTAGATCTGTTATTTTTGGTATTTCTTTTAATAGGGCAAAAGTGGTTGTGGTGGTTTACCCTAGTGTAGGAGGCTCTGCAGGGGTCCATGGTGAGGTCGTCGTACGCCAGAGGTCGTGCGTATGGCATTCGATCCATTACGTCCTCGTCAAGGTGAGACATCGTTCTAGGTAGAGAAAGTGCTTCATTGATTAATTGATCCAACCATTAATTAAGCTAATTGATTTGATTGAAATATTTGATTAATCGATCCCTATTTTGGGCATATTAAAATGGGGGAAAATAAATTGGTTGCCGATCATCATTGTAGATCAGCTTATATCTTCACCAGTTTTGCATGACACCATTGTGCGACAAAGTATAAAATATGAAAAACATGCTTCTCAATTACTTACCAAATGAGATAATTGATAGAATAATCCTCAAGAAATGAATCTCTGGTTGAAAACATTTAAAAATATATATATTTGTATATAATTATATTTTACCAAAACCTACCTGCTCACATGCCATATAGCCTCTAATCATCTTGTTTTTTTTCCCTTATAGGTTCCGAATCCTTTGCTTTAGAGCCTGACTCCGTGTGTGCTCTACGTACGTACCTCTCCACAGGTATAAGCGTTAATCTCACCAACAGCATGCTGCTGACTTTGTGACAGTCGAGCTGTAGTTCAGTGTGGTTTCACTGTAGGAGTTGGTGGGTGGGATAATGCACTGCAGCATGTAGCCCTGCCCTCTAATAAGATCAAAGTGCTGATATGATTCTCATGGTCTGTATGTAAATCCCTGTCCAGTGGTGTAATGTAACCATGCACTCAGGTAGTGTACTTAAGTAGGAGTGAGGTATTTGAACTTTTCTGCAGTATATTTCCAATTTGCAATGCTTATTACTTCTCGAATTACTTCGCAAATATTGTCTACTCCCCTAATTATTTGAAAACACTTTACTACTTTGTAGATTTTGATTATTATATACATACATACATTATACACGATCTATCCAACATCATTGATCTTATCCAATACTCGGCTCTGGTCAATGGCTTGACAAAGTGTTGCCACTACTGTTGGGAGTATAGCCATAAACTACACAAGTTCATCCTGATGTTCTGGGCATCTTTGTAAAGTTAGTTAGTAAAAAGCAGGTAAACGAGTAATGTTTGAGTAGAATAGCTGACTGTTTACACCGCAGATATGTCAGCTCCGCCTACAGGAAATACGTAGCCTGCGACCATGAGACCTTTTTCTGAATAGGTCTATATAGATTGCCTTGCTATTTTCCTTTTCTTTCTTTTTTTACCGCTCCAGTTGCTGTGCGGTTGCCAGGGCCCCGCCCGCACTGTGTCTCATTCTCCATAGCCATTAGCTTCTGTTATAGCCGCGGCCTTTGCACACTTTCTCGTAAACTAGGGCGCTATCCGTGGTTTTGAACTAATCGGCGATGTTCGGAGGCTCATTATCTGGTGAGGGTGATGGGAACATTGGTGTTTTCTAGAGCAAGGATAGCTCGCTAGAATTTATGCTATGCTTTAGCATCTAAGATGGCACCCAAAACCAGACGCTCATCACAATAGAATTGCTTCTCATCACGTGGCATCAAGCGCCATACCACTTTCGTCCAGCAGGCAGCACTCATTGTGTTAAAGCAGGGGTTTTCAACAGGTGGTCCGTGGAGGTATTGCATGTGGTCCCTGACCATGCATTTAGTAATGTAGAAAAGTGAAGATTTTGTATTTTCTTCCCAGGAACAGTGCACTAAACGTCTGTGCACTGTTCCGTGGAAGTGCGTCAATGTTATCAGAATTACTGGGAAGTCTGAGGTTAAGAAATTACACAGAAAAGGCAGTTAGAATCTCAAGAAGGGTGAAGTGTACCAGCTTGCCTGATTGAGTCATCATTATTAGGAAATGTGCCCATATAATCATGTCATCATGTGCTATATCTTGCACGTATTTGCTATTTTTACTATATATATATTTTACTATTACTATTAAAATAGTTCAAATATTTTAAAATATTTTTCAAGATAGTAAAATATGGAAAAAAAAGTTTAGGGTTAAAGGTTAAGGCACGCCCAAGATATAGGGCCACATGTGTCAGTGCGGTATATCAGTTAAGTCCGTGGACCATCGTTTGAGAAACAGTATAAGACATGGGATGCATTCCATAATAAGTGTTACGAAAGCACTAATCTTAGCCCATTACAACACAACAGTGGTCCCCAGGTTGATCCTGAGTCAAGGTGGTGGTCCCTGGTTCACAATCAGTTGAAAACCCCTGTGTTAAAGGCACAAATTATGAATAATTAATACAGGTCATATAATTTATTGAATATGTGTCAACAGAATCCATATTCTTACTCCGTTAAGAATATGGCATTTTCTCTGTTACATTATGCCACTGATTTGCAAATAAATCAATATTGCCAGGCATTCACTCTGCTGTAACAGTGAATACACAATAAACAAAAAAGTAATAGTATAAAGAACATAGCTTATTTTAACATAAATACCATGATGAGTCTTATAACTGGGTCTTTAAAAAACATTTTTAACTCATATTTTCTTCTGGGGTTTTTGGAACAAAATGTTTTCAGATGGTGGGGTCCGTAGCCAAACATCATTTTGGGGGTCCTTGACATGGAAAAGTTTGAGAACATACGTTGGCAACATACTAGTTTTTAAAATGTCATGATTTTGAAGGCATTTGTAGAATTGGCCTCAGGCCTCAATGTTTTAATTTGTCAATGTAAGTGTAGCCTCGATACCCAGGCTTTCATTTCGTCTGCGCGGAAAATGAAATGTAAGTGAAACAAAAAGGGACAACAGTCGTACAAAAGTCAATAAATAAAACCTCTCCAGAGGCACAGTGTGTGTGTGTGTGGTCCAGTGGTTCTCTAAGTGGTGTCCAGGGGTCCTTGAAGGGGCTTCAGGAGCTCCCGAGCTAAATTAAACCACTTTAACCTTTATTCTATACGTAGCTTATTTGAAAATAGCAGAATTAGGTCTGCTAATGTCAGAGAGAATTATTCTGAATAATGTACTAAAATGTACACACATCTTCTCCTATGTGGGTTATTGGCACACAATATTTTTAGATGGGGGGGGTCATTTAGGGGAGTCCTTGACACAAAAATGTTTTGAGAACCACCGTTGAGAGTCAATGCGGGGGCGACAGCGACTTTTCAGAACTATATCCACCCACGTCTAAGCCACAGTCCTCATTGCTGGCCGAATCGACAAGTCCCTCCACCCCTCCCCCTCTTCTACCATCTTCCTCCTCCTCCTCCTCCTCATCTTCCTCCTCCTCCTCATCATCCTCCTCGTCGTCGTCGTCCGGTCCTTTCCGGGACCCCCCCGAACCCCTCCTCTCCCTCTCGGCCTTGGGACCCTTGCATATCTTGAGGTGGCGGGTGAGGTGGTACTTGGTGAGGAAGGCCTTGTGGCACTTCTCGCACACAAAGTCCCGGCGGCCCTCGTGGGAGTTGATGTGCTTCTTCAGGTGGTTGCTCTTCAGGAAGTACTTGTCGCACTTGGGGCACTGGATGCGACGCTCGCTGTTTGGGGGGTGGGGGGGGGGGGGGGGGGGTGAGACAGGAGAAAAGGTGGAAGATATAGTCACTACCACAGAGGTACAATAACGTAAATGTACAGGTCTACATTTTTTATAGATTGACGTTAACCCATTCTGACCGGGCACCCATTTTGGTGTCAGCATCATGTTATGCTTTAGCTATTTAAAAATAGCAGATCTACAAGCTCATATCGCGCCACCGAGTGGCGCGATACGAGCTTGTAGGTCTGCTATTTTTGAAAGAAATCGAAGAACGACTGACATTTTTAGAATCTGATCTCAGGTCAGAATGGGTTCATCAGGACCAGTATGTGTCCGGCGGAAACCTGGTATGAATCTGATCTCAGGTCAGAATGGGTTAAAAAGGAACGTACTGCGTGTGAGAGAACATGTGCTGTCTCAGGTCCTGTTTCCTGAGGAAGGCCCGTTCGCAGAGGTCGCATTTCAGCTTCTGGGCGCCGGTGTGTATGAGCATGTGCGACGTCACGTGCGCTTTCTGGGTGAACGACTTCTCGCAGACCGTGCACCGGTAGTTCTTCTGTCCTGTAAGCAGAAGACACGAGAACGCCGTGAAGCCTCACAATGACCTGCGATAGGAATCCGTGTATCCCATCGTGTGGTCTGGGCGCGCCAAAGATTAAGATGTTTCAGAAGGTTTCACAAATAGTGTCATGATATGTTTTGGTTAAAACAATTGTACTGTTAAAAAGTTAAGGCTCTATGATTCATTGTCATCGCTATAGTGTTTGTTCAATTTCAGAGGTCTCCCCATCTCTCCAGCTCTAACAGAACATTTTCAGGTCAGGTGTGTTGCCAAACTAATCAGGAGAAAGTTCCCATTCATCAGCTTGTTCTTTTGCTATTTGTGTGTGATGCTGTAGTACGAGTATGGGCGTCAATAAAAAAAGAACAAAGCTAAAATACGAGCTTTCTGGTCGGCAGCAGCAACAGTACACCCTGCATGCATAATGATACTCAGCCTTCCATGGTCCACACCTGTGTGAATCTTGAGGTGCATGCGGAGGTTGCTGGGGTCGCTGAAGGCCTTGCTGCAGAACTCGCACTTGTGCGGCTTCATGCCCACGTGGCCCATGAAGTGCACGTTGAGCTTGGTGGACGTGCTGAACGCCGCCGAGCACATGCTGCACTTGAACTTCTTCTCCCGCGTGGCGTGGTGGTGGTGGTGGGCGGAGCCCGGGGCTCTGGAGGAGGCGGTGCCATTAGAGTGGGCGTTACCTCCGATGCCACCGGCGCCGCCACCGTTGTTGTTGGAGTTGTGGGCGTGGCATGGCCATGGGGAAGAGGAGGAGCTGGACGTGCCATTGGTCAGTTTGTCTTCCTGGTGTGTGGGGCTGTCAATCATGAGCACACAGAAATGGAACTATGAATACAAATACCTCTTATCTCAAATAACTCTTATCTCCATATTCTAACTCTTTGAGTTTTCTCGTAGTACAGCTTAAAAGCATGAAAAGAAGCTGATCTACAGGCTCGAAATGTGACGCAAAGCGACGCGTTTTGAGCTTGTAGATCTGCTACTTTGAATATGAACAGTTTTGACCAGATACAAAATAATATTGATTAACGATTGAATTGTGTTCGTGGCATTGAACCTTTGTAAACAAAACTTGCAAAGGGCAGATATGACAAATAACTTCAATACAACGACCAATACCAATAATCAAAAGGGCCAGAACAGGCCATGCAGTTAATAAATAATGTTATACTTATACCTATATTGTTATATTTTTAAATAGCGCAGTGAGCATGTACAGTAGATGGGCTATTTACCATTCCATTTTTCATTATACCGTATTGTGCCGAATAAAAGACGACCTCCATTTTTCAAGACTCATTAGTGGAAAAATAACATTGAATGTCAAATAGTCTAGTCCCCGATTACAATACGGCTCTGTATTTTAGGATATTAACATTCGAAATACAATGTCTTATATTCAGCACAATAGGGTATAAATGAAAACGATTCTGACGATCGGGCTCAAAAAATAAATAATTGATTATTAAGTTGTAATTTGTGGCAAGGCCTACTGGTGTGTGTGTGGCTGTGGTTGATCCTGCTGTTGAGCGTGCTCCTGCTGGTGTGCGGGGCTGTGGCTGCTGTGAGCAGGAGGCGGGTTGTGGCTGCTTAGGTGAGACTTGAGCTCGGCGAAGGAGGAGCACTCTTTGCCACACTGGCATATCTGGCCCTCGGGCACCTGAGGGACGCCTGCGGAGGATGCGCAAAAGTGACAAGGGATGGGGTCAACGTGTCAATCACAGGCAAACTAATCGATTACGGTATTTAAAAATATATATACCTATTTTGGGCATGTCATAGGTGTGAAAATAGCAAGCGATATGAGCTTGTAGATCAGCTATTTACTATTATTGCACCACACCATTGTGCGGCAAAGTATAAAAATAGGGCTAACATGTGCTTAAAGGGCCACTTCACCCCTTTTGCAACCAGATCTGAGTGTAATGATGTTTAGGACACAAGAAACACTTTCCTGGGGGTTTTTATGTGTGTTTCTAACTATTTTAGTCATGACGCTATGTTCATGTGGTCTCACTTCCTTCCTGGACTACGTGTTGTCTCACATGGGGTGTCTCCCAACCACAAGTGCACCAAAGCATTACGGTCATTGTCCAGTCAAACACACAAACTTCACAATTTTTCTGGCAATAGAGTGCACATTTCAAATTGTGCTACTGTTATCTCCTACAATTCTATTAACGTTGAGCGATTGCGGGTTCTTCCAGTGGTGAACTGGACCCTTTAATAGATTAGCTGATGTATACAAAATATATAACAAAAAACAAGATTCTTGATTCTCGATTATTTTGTTTCATCGAAAAAAGCAATTGCTAGAATAATCGCTATAAGAAGTGTAGCCGTGAGGGAACGTTCGCCTCGCCAAATGATGTACATCATACAGAGAGCTGTACAGGTCGTCACATCCAGCTCCTGCAGCTCGTGAGTATGTGGCAGACGCTAATATGGTTTCTGCCTCGGGTTCGAGTAAATGGTGCGCTGTGACTGGCCAGTCGCTGTGATTGACAGCCTACACCTAAACCTAACCCTAACCTTAACCTCAGTAAAACTATACCTAAACCTAACCTCAGTAAAACTATACCTAAACCTAACCTTAACCTCAGTAAAACTATACCTAAACCTAACCTCAGTAAAACTAAAACTAACGCAGTGGCTGGGGGGCTAAAAACCCTTTTAGCGTGGCAGACGCACCCATCAGGCTGCAGTAGTCTCTGCTGTAGTAGAAGAGCAGCTCCTGTTCGGGGTGGATCTCTGTGCTGGTGCAGAAGAACAGCTTGCCGTTGGCAGGGTAGGCCACCAGGTTCTGCTCCTCTCGGGTCCTAAACAAGCAGAAACCTCTTATCCCCATACATTTAGGCCACCAGGTTCTGTTCCTCTCGGGTCCTAAACAAGCAGAAACCTCTTATCCCCATACATTTAGGCCACCAGGTTCTGCTCCTCTCGGGTCCTAAACAAGCAGAAACCTCTTATCCCCATACCTTTTCCATAAAATAACCCATTCTGACCTGAGATCAGATTCATACGAGGTTTCCGCCGGACACACACTGGTCTGATGAACCCATTCTGACCTGAGATCAGATTCTAAAAATGTCAGTCGCTCTTCGATTTTTCAAAAATAGCAGATCTACAAGCTCGTATCGCGCCACCGAGTGGCGCGATACGAGCTTGTAGGTCTGTAGGCCTGCTATTTTTAAATAGCTAAAGCATAACATGATGCTGACACCAAAA
This sequence comes from Protomyctophum parallelum, assembly GCF_964188405.1. NCBI lineage: Eukaryota > Metazoa > Chordata > Actinopteri > Myctophiformes > Myctophidae > Protomyctophum > Protomyctophum parallelum. Next base: position 34,858,930 of record NC_139714.1, read on the forward strand.
TGGGTGCAGACAGACAGACAGAGACGATATGGCAATTTTCTGCTACAGCAGAACCGTGCCATGAAACGTAAGCGTTGTAAACACAGATATACAAACACAAATACACTCAGGCATAACAAAAAAAAACACAAAATATTTTATTTTATTACACTCATTATCTGAAATAATTGCCGCTCCTGCTGGAAATGTTATTTTGAAGTGGCTATACCATAGCCTGGCTAATAACCCAGACTCAAATCACACTGTCAATTTGTTTTTGCCAACGGCTGATTCGGTCTGGTTTATTAGCCAGGCTAGCTATACCAGCCCTGAGGAAAAAGGATAGTCATTTTGTATTTTAAAACCAAATGCCAGATGCTTAAAGGTATATTCAGTGATTTCACTTACCGGTAATTCAAATATCACTTATTTTTTTGTTTTGTTGTGATAATCCTCTCTACTATAGAGCGTGCTGACCATATAAGGAGTTCCTCCCCTGTCCCCAGTTAACCCCTGGGGGTCAAAAAACCTTAGGTTTCGTTTTTGGCTCTCTATCCTGATTGGACGAAAGGCTGGGTCCCACAGCCAAAAACGAAACCTAAGGTTTTTTTGAGTGAAATCACTGAATATACCTTTAGGGATGTGCACTGCTTACCTTGCCCTACGGACAAACATCATCCAATTGCATTCATTCTCGTCGGTGGTCACAATGCAGAACTCCAGCACATTGTTGTGGTACATCTGAAACAGAAAGTACAGGAATTACTGTTTGTTATTGGGAGGTTTAGCTATTAGCAACAATGCAGGGACGTGTCCCCTGTGTCCATCTGCTTCCAACCACCTTAACCCCTTAAAATCGGGAAAGCATCTATCATTTTAGCTATATAATAGAAAGATATGTTTTTCCGAAAACTGTTAAGATTTAGAACATTGGTTTAGAACAGTGGTTCTATAAAATAGCAACGTTGCAGTTCGTACACTAACCTTCCATATCTGCGGCGTGTCTTTCTCTGGCCAATCGGAAAGAACCACATTGCTACAGTGTTGCCCAATCATTGGTCCGAAGCAGGTCCTAGGCGAAATGATGTCTCGTGCGAACACGCCTAACAAAAAGCATCACAAGAACACCCAGTTAGTCCTTGAAAAATGTCAACATGCTAGCATCACACAGCTACGTTGTTTTCTCTTCTTCAGCCTAGTGATCTAACCGGTCCCCTACCAAACGGGCCTAAAAGGAAGATGCAGTATATCGTCTCTGTCAGGGTGGAATTATGTCCAAAACTGTTACTTTTCAGGATTCTGAAGTAGCATAAGTAACTTGCTTCACGCCACATTTTAAACTTGTGGATCTGCTACTTTTGCTACTTTTGTGTGACACTGTAGTATAAACAAATGGGGCATTAATTTAGGCATATCGATAGGTTTCTGCCCGACAACAATATATTTTGTTGTAACATTTCAACGGGTAAAACACTTGAATGTGTACCACGTTCAACCTGGCATCCCTATTTTGAGCATTTCAATATAGGCAAGGCATGTCCAAAACTGCTAACAGTACTTTTCAGGATTCAAATCCGAAAATAGCAAAAGTAGCAGATCGACAAGCTAAAAAAAATATTTTTCTGTAGTCTGATCAAGTAGTATGGTGTTAATTTACAACAAATATGGAGACAGGAGGTTTCTGCCCCACAGCGACAAAATATAAATCAGGCCGTTTAAGTGGTTGGGTGATAAATACCCAGATTGGTTAATTGCAACACATTTCCTCCGGGTTTCAGACCTGCGGCGGCGTCGTCTTACCGAGCGGCTCGTCGGCCACTGTGATGCGGAGGCAGAGCAGGCGGGGTAGAGAGAGGCGGGCTCGGCTCTGGATGGGCGCGTCTGGGATGAAGGTGACCGGTCCGTGCTCCGGACAGTCTGAGGTATACGAGCGCTCACACAGAGTGCACCCTGGTGGACAAAAGTCACAAACAGGCAAATCTGTGAGCTTGTAGATCGTCAATATTTTTAACAGCCAAAGCTTCTTTTTTTGAATCACACTTGTGTGAAGTGAGGGACACCCAGATTTTTTAAATTAAATACATTTATTACAAGATGTATTTATATCAGCGAGATGACGTCTATCTAAAAATAGACTTTACTGGCCTATGGCGGTCCCCGGAGTTAAGCCTGTCTCTTAAGACTCTTACAGATGGTATAGGCGGGGACCATGTTCTCCTTGTTGGAGCTGGAGTTCTCTAGCTGCAGGCTGGAGTTGACCAGCACCAGGTTGCTCTGCGGCCCCAGGGACACCTCGGCCGTGATGGGGGACACGTTGACCGGCTCCAGACCCATGCCTGCATGCCCGTGGAGGGACACCGCTTCCAGCTGGCCCTGCACGTGCACGCATAGTAGGGTTGTTGTCACCACCAAGATCAATTATTGTCACACAAAGTATTTGCGTTTCTGTTAATTGTGTTTATGGCATTGAACTTTGGAACATATTAAAAGGACACAGGGCACAATGTATGCTTTTTTCAGCAGATAAATGTATATAGACGAATGGAAGCTATTCTAACCAGTAACCACTATAGATAGCTGTGTTCTTTTTTTAAACAGCCACTTAAATCATATAAAAAAACAGCTGCATGCTTGCTGCAGATGTTGTGATTGTGCCTCACTTTTCTCCCTCTGAGAGAGTAAAGGTCTATTCATACTCCAGTTTTAGGTGATAAGGTGAGAACCAGTGGTTAGTAAAAACAGGTTAAGCAGTGAGTCGCTTACCACCGCGGCGTGACGGTGGTCATCTTATCAGCTAAAACTGTATGAGTATGAATAGGCCTTTAAGACTCTCACACCCACAATCTCGCTATAACGGAGCTTTTCTGCAGTGCCCGTTTTCACATGAGATGAACATCAAATGTTCCACTAATACTTCGGCTACGTGAACACGGAGTATGTCAAATGACAGCGACCAGCTGCTGTTTATGCAATAATAATTGTGAGAGGCCTACCTGCGCGGACATGGAGCCTGCAAGCACCACGCTGACCACTCCGCCCACCGCACCGGAGGCATTGCCCCCCACGCCCCGCCCCCCCATGTGCTCCGACTCCATCACCACGCCGTGGAGGGGCGGCATCACGCCGGAGGACGTGTCCACGCCGGCCATGCCCTCGTGGGGCTGCGGGGGCCTCCCTCCGCCTAGGGTCATCACAATCATAGATACAGAATAAAAAGAGCATGGACAACATATAAAATACATTACATAAGTAGATGAAATGCAGTAGAAAAAGACACAGCTATATGTGAAAAAGAATACAACACAACTAAAACAAAACAAATACACTAACTAACCAACCCCCTCCCGCCTCGTCTCCCCCCCCCCCCCCACGGCCCCCATTGATTCATTGTACAGTCTAATGGCCCTTGGGATAAAGACGATGCTAAGTCTATCTGGGATAAAACCTGTTACGCTTGGTAATGACATTTTTAGTCGACGACTGAATTCTCACACAAAGATTAGCGATTTCAATATGCTTTTGGCATTGGACATTGGACCATACAAATACAAATTACATGTGTTTTTTTGTTGTTGTTGTTGTTCAATGACCGGTACCAACAATCAAAATGAATAATGTACTGTGGCCAAAACAGGCCATAGATAGACTCAATGAATTGAAATAAATAGCGGAAATGGCCAGGCTCACTAAAGTGTCACATCGCAGCGTGTTGTGAGTTTGTAGATCTGTTAATTCTGCAAAAGAAATACAAGGCGATTGTGTAAGCATTATATCAGGCCTTGCCTCCGCCCAGCTGCTGGTGGGTGTCGGAGACGGTCACCACACACACGCCCTCCATGTTGGCCAGGTCCTCCCCCATCCTGTCAAGGGGACCGAGCATATTAGAAAGCAGTGGTTCAGATTCATACGAGGTTTCCGCCGGACACACACTGGTCTGATGAACCCATTCTGACCTGAGATCAGATTCATACGAGGTTTCCGCCGGACATACACTGGTCTGATGAACCCATTCTGACCTGAGATCAGATTCTAAAAATGTCAGTCGCTCTTCGATTTTTCAAAAATAGCAGACCTACAAGCTCGTATCGCGCCACTCGGTGGCGCGATATGAGCTTGTAGATCTGCTATTTTTAAATAGCTAAAGCATAACATGATGCCGACACCAAAATGGGTGCCCGGTCAGAATGGGTTAAACCTTTAACCCAGTTAGACCTGACGATTCTAAAATAAATGCCTTCTAAATCAGTTTTCTGAATAAACTTTTCAGTTTCTATGTCAGTCGTTCTCAAACACTTCAATGTCAAGAACCCCAAAAAATATTTGTAATTGGCCGCCGACCCAATCTGAAGCAAATGTTTGAGTTAAAAATGTTCGCTGTGAAAGAAATGTTACAAAATGTGCCGCGCTATGAGCTTGTAGATCTGCTATTTTTCAATAGCTAAAGTATAACCATATTGGGTTCCCATCCAGAATGGGTTGCAAGTGAGCAGTACAACTATATATTTATTGTTATAGTTACTGTACTGTTATTGTAGTGCACTGTGCTCTCTACTGTACTGCCACTTTACTCTGTGCTGTACTCTACTGGCCACTTTAGGTGGTGCAGCTTTCTGTGCTTGGACATACATGCAGACACAGGGACAGACATAAGGACACACATAGCTCCACACATAGCACCGCTCAAAAAACTAGCCATACAGCTTTTATTTTTATCGATAATCATATCAAAACGAAATAAAAACAAATTACAACATGGGGCTCCTGGGGGGCGACATGGGGCTGCTGACGCGGGACTCCATGGTCAGGCCTGCTGAGTCCAGCTCGTGAGCGCCGCCCTGGTGGAGGTCCCCCTGGCTGCTGACCTATGGTAGACCACATGAACAGTTTATTCAACCAATCGATTGAATCAATTACTTTAAACATAAATATTGATTCAGTCCAATAAGGCCGCTAATAACTTTCAACCTGACATCCCCATGTTGGGTATGTCATTGTGAGCTTGTATAGTAGTCATTTTTACTAGATTCAGGATTGCAGAAAAAGTATCAAAACTGAATAGCAGGTCTGCTACTTTTGCTACATTTGGGTGACGCTGTACGGTAGCTGCCCTACAAGCAAAAATGCAGCAACTATGGGTTTAAAAGTGTTTCAACTGGTCAGCCAAATGAGATGTGATATTACACCAATTGTGATATCTGTTCTGTTCATCCCCCAAAATCCATCCATCCATCCATCCAGCTTTGTAGGGTTACGGCGATCATGGCCAAATGGCAGCTTCCTTACTCGGATGACGGGAGGCAGAGATGGGCAAAATACATTGAAAATGTATTTTGATACAAAATACAAATACTGGGTCAAAAAATGTATCTAAATACAAAATACATCTTCCATCCCAGCGAAATACAAATTACAAAATACAGAAAAAGTATTTCAAATACGTATTTCAAATACATGTATTTCAAATACTGCCCATCTCTGATGGGCAAAATACATTGAAATTTTTTATTTTGATACAAAATACAAATACTGGGTCAAAAAATTTATCTAAATACAAAATACATCTCATTTCTTCCATCCCAGCGAAATACAAATTACAAAATACAAAAAAGTATTTCAAATACGTATTTCAAATACATGTATTTCAAATACTGCCCATCTCTGACGGGAGGTGTAGTTCCATATATAGCATTCGGACTCGGAGATTGTGGAATAGTTGTCTGGCTACGCGAGACTAGTAAAAAAGGCCATGCCGGCGGCAGTGAGCCCTACCTGTCGAGACTAGTAAAAAAGGCCATGCCGGCGGCAGTGAGCCCTACCTGTCGAGACTAGTAAAAAAGGCCATGCCGGCGGCAGTGAGCCCTACACGTACCTGTCGAGCGTCCAGGGGCACCAGGACCTGCTCCAGCGGGCCCCCGGGCCCACTGTAGGGGTCCATACCTGAGGGGTTGTTGCTGGCCACAGACAGAGTGCCGTCCATGTTGAGGCTGCTGGGATGGATGTACTGAGGCGGAGGCCGGTCCGCCAGATAGGATAATATACCTTTTGAGCAGGACAGAGGCAGAGACACGGTGTGACAACCAGTAGTATGTCGTTTGCTAGGGCTGCAAGGTAGTCAAACTATTCCATTTAATTCATACAAAATACAATTATTTTAATGACATTTTGGGAACAGAATTAGAAAATGGCTGATTTGGCCTGGGCCGCGGCTGAGCGGTCCAGGCACGTAGGCCGGTAATCCAGCCTGACAGCGTGTCGCGGTTTCGAATCCCGAGCCCGACGACCTTTGCCAATGCCTCATGAGCTTGTAGATCGGCTGTTTTTGGTATTTTTGCGTGACAGTGTTGTACGACTAAGTATAAAATAATAGGGCATAATAATGGTTCATCAGGAAAAAAACGAACTATGGCGAGCGGGAGGCCAGCGGTTCGACTGGGTCCGCCAATTGTCGCCCCCCGTTCCGTATTTCTCACGCACACTCATATGTACTGTAACATAATTATTTTATTTTGTATTTCTTTAATATTAAATTACTCAAAAGTCAAGGTTTTCGCTTACTATAAACGCTGTGCAAATATTTGTCTTATCTACAAAAAAATGCCGATCGACAAGCTCGACGCGACGCATTGTAAAAAAAAGAAAAGTAATTATACTTGCGGCCAGTGAGGCTTGCTTTTCTTTTTTTAATTTGTTTCTATATTGCACTTTTTTAATTCTTTGACTTTTTTTGTCTAATTTTATCATGTTCGGAATAAAGTTTTTTCATTCATTCATTCATTGTAGAGCTTGTAGATATTTTCACTATTTTGGAACGCTTTTGAAAGTCTTTGAAACGTTCAGCGTAAAGTGACACGCCCCAAACTAGGCATTGATTATTAATAGATTATTTGGGTTAAATCCTTGATTACTTTACCTGGCAGTATGTGTCTGAAGTAGCTGCTCTCCAGGTGGGGGTATGGTGGTGGGGGCAGAGAGTAGTTCCTCTCCGACAGACCACACATCACCCCCCGGTCCCCCAGGGGGCCCATGGGCAGCATGAGGGACAGCGCTGAAGGCAGGGACCCCAGGGGTGGACCCAGGCTGGGGATGGCCACCGGCATGCCTGCAAAAGGAACTAAGTACACTTATACTCAAGTACTGAACGTACATTTGAGGTAATTAAGGGAATTAGGTGGGTGTTTCAGGGGGTACACACAGTAAACACAGCTAAATATGTTAATATAGCTTCAAAATCGGTTTAATCAACCCTTTATTCTAGTATACAGTATAGTATCGACTATTTGATTACAAACTGCCATTTTCTAAAAATCTAAAATATTTCTGAAACATTTTAGCAACACAAATGTTGTATGGGCTTCCTGGCACAGAATATTTTCTGACTTGGGTCTGTGGCTTGAAATGAAAGAGGTTGAGAGGCCAGCAGGACCCACCAACGAAAGATCAATGGATGGACATTATTGAGGAACTGTATTCTATGGAAAAACTAACATTCATACTTAGACTACAAGAGGATAAATTCTATAACAAGTGGGAAAAGTGGAATCTCTTCTCTCAGCCTAGCGATATTGCAATTGGATTTCATTGAAAGTTTTTTGTAATATGAGAAATGCAGCCTTTTTTTTCGTTTACTTTTTGTCTTTTTTCTTTCCGTATTGTCTTGTCAGTTGTGTATGTTTTTTCCTTCAATAAAAATTAAGTGAAAAAATAAAAAATAAAAAAAAAGAAAGAGGTTGAGAGAACCAGTGTCAAACAGACCCACAATGTAAAAAGGTAAAGTGCCTTCCTTACCTGGTGTGGGGAGGGGGTTGTGTGTGGGGGATGTGGGCAGACCCAGGTGGCTGGCGCTCACAGAGGGTACACTGAGCTGGTCCATGCCCACAGGACTCAGATTCATGTCGTTCATTCTGGAGAGACGAAGGTGTTCAAGGTTTTTATTTGTCAACAATGCCAGTTACGAAGTAAAAAGAGTCAAATTAATTTTGCAGCAGCAGCTACAGTCTCAAGAGTAAAGATTCTGTATCATAAATTAAATGTTACCGTGTTTTTAATTTTAGATTTTAGTTATAGAGGACAATTATAATGTATTAAGTCATATAAGGCTTATTAGCCAGGGATCCTTTTAAGAGGGAATCGTTAAGGAACCGGAATCGTTAAAATCCCAAATGATGTCATAACTACTCACAGTCACAACGTATTTTTTCGGCACACTACAAAGTATGAATCAGGCGTGCATAGGATGTAACAGCCACCTAAATATATCACTAAACCACACTTACCGGTAGTTGTGTTACATCTGTACGATCTCTGAGTTAAATTAACACTGAGAAATTGTACCCGTTGTAGAGGTTCTCTGTTAGGGGAAACCTGTAGCTGCCTTAGGACTGCATCACTTATAATAGTTAGCTGGTTACGGGACAAGTGGTCAATCACTTGAATCCAAGGTTTTCTTAGATACTTCTTCTCATATATTATATATATCTATGCACTTTTCTTCATTATACCCCAGTTTATATAAGGCGATGTGATGCCAGCATTTACGTGGTTACAGTACCACGGTCTCTGTAACAGGACAATTACAAAACATTCTAGAAAAGTATTTATTTGTGTCCAGCATGAGGTACCTGAATTCAGCAACCGGTGTCCACCAACGTAAAGGGTGTATTTGAATACCTGGAAAGGGACAAAGTGTAAATCACCAACACCAAGTAGTAGCCAAGTATAATTTGTGCACATACAAGGATTTGATTTGGTAAATGTCTCTCTATATATAATAATGACAATAAGAAGGAAAGAGAAATGAATGAATAGCAAAACATCATCTGAATGCAGCAATAAGTGAAGGGGTGGCGGTGGCTCAGGGGTAGAGTGCCTGGATGGTAACCGCAAGGTTGCCAGTTCGAACCCGGGCTCCCCCAGAGTTACTGTCGAAGTGTCCTTGAGCAAGACACTGAACCCCTAATTGCTCCCGATGTGCTAGTTGGTGCCTTGCATGGTTTCCGCTGCCATCGGTGTATGAATGGGTGAATGTAATGCACAATCTCTGTAAAGCGCCTTGGATAAAGGCGCTATCTATATAAATGCACCATTTACCATTTAATTGCCTATGGAATGGAACAGTTACTTTAAATGCATGGTAAGCGGGTAGAATTTTACTGTAGTAAATACATGTTAAATTCTCCATTCATTATCAAGGGAAATGTAATGTTTGTGTAGGACAAAGTTTGTGGACACGCCAAAAGCTGAACATAATTATAGGAAGGGGCTAGCGCCACTAAATGTGAAAGATTTTGAATCTTTTTTGAAACATTCTTAACACAAATCTTGTATTGGGAACTTATACAGAGCATAAGGTGACCAGATTGAACTGTTCATTTGAGCCACAGAAGTATAGTTTGTGTGGGACCGGACAGGGTTAGCAATTTATTTAAAGGTATATTCAGTGATTTCACTTAATTCAAATATCACTTATTTTTTTGTTTTGTTGTGATAATCCTCCCTACTATAGAGTGTGCTGGCCAAGGAGTTCCTCCCTGTCCCCAGTTAACCCCTGGGGGTCAAAAAACCTTAGGTTTCGTTTTTGACTCTCTATCCTGATTGGACGAAAGGCTGGGTCCCACAGCCAAAAACGAAACCTAAGGTTTTTTGAGTGAAATCACTGAATATACCTTTAAGTTGACATTAAATGCCTTGATGTCATATTCGACCATAGGTCTAATAATGCTTATAATTGTGTTATTAAACTGTAACCCCTCTGGCCTCTCTCACACTTTGTTATAAAATGGTAATTTTAAATTAGCACTAGAATGTCTCTAGAATGTCGTTTCATACATGGCAAGTATTCCACATACCAGAGCCATAGAACAGTGCCCTAGACTTGCGGTTGCAGCGGCAGAACAGTGGCATAGTGATAAATGCTCCGTTTGTACTCACCCATTAAATAATTCCAAAGATGTGGAGTGAGTTATTGTCCTCTGGTTTCACACCCATGTGAAAGTTCTGGCACAAAATGTGTAGTCAAATATCTCCACTTTTTCACAAGCTGCACCCAGACACCTTTCTCTACGGGCGAAGGGCCCGGAATGATTGATGGACTGAATCTACCAACAATTCCTGTTGATTACCACAAACGTCATCACAAATTGACCAGGGAAGCACAAATGTTAGGGGCACACGATTGGCAGGTGGTGTGATGATTAATTACACAGCACCTATCGCAAGGCACCTGCCAATTGTGTGCCACAAACGTTTGTGCTTGACCTTTTCATTAATTCAGTCCAGCTGTCATTCCGGGCCTCTCGCCCGGAGAGAAAGGTGTCCGGGTGCAGCTCATGAAAAAGTGGAGATATTTGACTAAATTCACGTTTTGTGCCATTACCTTCACATGGATGTGAAACTAGAGGACAATATCTCACTGCACGTCTTTGGAATTATTTAATGGGTGAGTACAAACGGAGCATTTATCACTATGCCACTGTTCTATGGCTCTGGTATGTGGAATACTAGCCATGTATGAAACAACAGAGACATTCTAGGGCTATTAAAGGTGGTATGGCTGACTTGGTACAATGAGAGAGCTTTACAACAGAAAGACAAGTTAGACAACGAACTATTAGAGGACTAACTTTTAGGACATCAACACTGATGCCTGACACTGCCAGTCACAATGTGGGACAGGGTCTAAATTTGTATGACGCCTGAAACGTCTTGGTCAAATACATATAAAAGTATGGGTCCTAAATGAACATGTTTGAGAACCAGTATCACTATGGGTGCTTTATATACTGTAAATGAGTACCAGTTGAATATAGGCCACCTGGCCCCGCATGGACCCTTTTGCCTAAATGTCTGACTGTAACTCGTGCCGTTTACATTTCTAACAAAGTATTCAATCAATCAAGTCTTCGAGAAATAGGCACACGTATTTACAAACAACCTGCAGCTCTGTTGTTTGCAACGATCATCAAAGCAGGCAAGCAGAGTGCTACTGCATGCATGTGCACGACAGCTACACAACACACTGACACTAATGTCGGAATCCAAACGCATCAACCTGCCTACGAGACGACTATATTCACATGCATTTATAAGAAGAAGCATAACATCAAAACAATAACATACCAAAACAACAATGCACATCTGAACGGAGCCATTATGCTAGATGCTACTGCGCACGCGCCCGTTATGCCGTCCGCAAGCGAGAATGGAATTGTGGGAATTGTAGTTTGTTTTCTTTCTTTCTTTGATCTTGTGTGTGTGTGTGATTCTCACAGTAGGAGACCCCCAGCTGTCATTGAGGCTTTCTAGGGGGTCCCCAGAAAGATGTGTCAATCGAAATGAACAATTTAAAATCTTATTTTGACGACTTTTCTTTTTTTCTTTCATTTATTTATTTGTTTGAGTTACGTGTTATGTCATTTATTGGTAATATTTCATTTGCATACAGCACACTCATAGGGTTTCTCTTAGCTAATTTACAAACGGCACAGCTGTAGGGTCTCTTAATCGTATTTACAAAAGAAATACGTTTTTTTTTTCTCTAAATGTTGTGATGAATTGAGCACATTTAACAGTTTGGTATCGAGTTGTGCTTGAAATGTACTGTAATTCTCCAATCTGTTAATAAATACTTCAATCAATCAATTTACAGGCTTTTACCCCAAAAAAAGAGTGAAAAATGCCATATTAGCCATATCCTTATTTCCCATAGTCAGATTTTGTTATAGTTTTAAATTTGATTTAATCATGACAAGAGAAGCTTCATTCAGCCTGGGAAAAAAATAATCAGTTTTCTCCTATCCTGATTGTGCCCCATAGTGGACTGACAATCAAATTGGCTTGGGATGTTACTTTTTCCATCTAGGACTTACAATATATCCTTTTTAGAGGAAAGCTTGCAAACAAGAAAAGATTATTAGCAGGGGTCAAGCCCGAAGGCTTTGGTTTTTCCACGAAATTGGGCAATATGGTAGAGGGTAGTGAGAATCGCTCAATATGGTAGAGGGTAGTGAGAATCGCTCAAGAACTGAAGCTCACAGTTATTTGTCAAAAGATCTCTGACATTTAGATCTGCCAATAAAGGAATTATATGATGTGCTCTATCCCCTTTTTTTACGTCAAAAAAGCGACGTCAAAGATGTTCGTATAGCCTGGTTAACCACTCCCCCTTGAAATTGCATTTCCATTCATTTGTGTGGAGTCTCGACTCTGCTAATGCATGGATGCGGCTGTGGGATTACGGCGTTGACAGACAACCCCTTCAGCCAATCAGCGTGACCAAAAAAACTGACTTGACCCCGTCTTATAGCTGCCTGCAGCTATATTTATTTATTATTATCATTGTTATTACTAGTATGATTGGCAGTAGTGAAAATACACCTACAAGCTCAACATGCGTGGCAATATGACATGTTGTGAGCTTGTAGATCAGCTATTTTTGATGTAGTCCTACAACGACATAGGCAGTTGAAATCACAGAACTGTCCTGTCCCCAATGTATATGCTGGTAACTAAAGACAGGTATCAGGACTCTAGCGATCGTTTCTGAATTGCTTCTGCCACTACGGTGCGAAGAAGAGCAATGACGGCGCGCGGATCATCACTACCAATCACGGCACTGCCCGACACAATCATGTTGGCTCCTGCTTGGGCACAGCTGTGAATGGTGTCGGTGCCCACACCTCCGTCCACCTCGATGTCCAGCGTAGGGAACTGGCTCCTTAGCCAGCTGACCTTGGGCATCATGTCCTCCATGAATGTCTGTCCTCCAAAGCCAGGTTCAACAGTCATAACCAGGGCCATGTCAATCTGATTAGCCCACGGTGCAAGTTCTGCAACTTTAGTGTCAGGCTTGATTGCCAATCCTACCTTCATTCCACTCTCTCTGATCTCCTTGATGAGGTTCCCAGGGTTGGTGGTTGCCTCCAAGTGGAATGTATACTGGTTGGCTCCTGCAGCAGCCATCGGTTTCACCCATTGTTCTGGCCGAGAGACCATCATGTGCATGTCAAAGAATGGATTCTGGCCTACAAACTTTCTTAGGGACTCCACCATGGGATGTCCAAATGTGATGTTGGGGACAAAGTGTCCATCCATAACATCGAGGTGCAGATAGTCGGCCCCGCATTCCATCATTCGCACACACTCACTGCCCAAGCAGGACAGGTCACTGCTAAGGATGGACGGACCGATCTTTGCATCATATGCCATGATGGTTCTATCTGTTGCCATGTAGTCACCCTTCTTGCCACAGACTTCTACACACTGAACACATTTTTGCAGGTCACACCATTATAAACACAGATGATGATGTAATGCAGCTTGTTTTAAATTTAAACCATGTCAAATGTGTAGAAATAAAATAGAGATCCATAAAACCGTATCAAATTGAGGGTCTTTGAATAGTTTCTGAACCACTGCTCTAGATGATTCCAGGTGCCACTTCAACATTGCTGCCCACATGTGCATGGAGCACTATGGTGGATCATTGGTTCTCAATGTAGAAGGATACAATCTGGTGGTCCAGGATAAGCTGGCGGGGGATACTGTCAAATGGCTTGGGGTCCAGGTCCACGATGGACATGGAGAAGGAGAAACGAGGAGCAGAAGACCTGGAGGAGCACAGGAGATCTCTCGCTTTCATCTGACCTGACAAACCTTCGTCCTCACCGCAGGGAACCAAGACAACCATGACGGAGCAATCCTTTGCAGTCAAGGCGACCCGGTACTGATGCACCTTGGCTACAGCGTAATCTATAGAGCCATCATCTTCGGCAGGACATTTCTGGGTCCTGTCCAAGAAGGCTGCATCATACGGACCGTCCAGCTGGAGACAACTCCTGTCTCCAGGGTAGAGTTTCAGGTGTTTTTCAAGGCGACGGTAAAGAGGCTGGAGACCTTCAATGTTTAAACTGTCCAACATCTGAGTGTGAAGGATCCTGGACAGAACGCAGTCTCTGGGCAGACCTGGACAACTGTTTCTTTTCAGCTCTGTAGTGAGGAGGCTGGCCTCACAGAAGCCTTGCCCCTCTTCTTCTCCTCTCTCCAATCTCATTCTTTGCTCCTCTCCTCCATTGTTCAGCAGGGCTTCCACCAACACCTGTATGAGGTCATTAAGGACAGCCTTGTTGGCCAGGTGGCCGTTGAGCCTCGGCGTTCCAGGCAAGAAGTAAGGTCTGAGGTCTTGCAGGAGCGAATTCAAATCCTGGGAGTCCTCACTGCCCTTATTTCCTTCATATATACACTGACCACCCTTAAATATTTTACAGTTATTTTGTGGTTCTTCTATCAAGTGTTTGATGGCAGAGTACATTCGCTGCTTGTTCCCTGAGAACAGGTCTAGAGGACAGTAGAGACTGGATCTCTTCCACTTCCCGTTGGCCACCTTGTAGCGTTGATGAGTGCAGAAGCGACAGATCTTAGTCTTGATGTCTCTACTGACGTGGCGAGCTGAAGGTAGGAAGCCACATTTAGGCTTTATCTCTATACAGAGAGGTGGTGTGTGTGTGGGCAAGTTATATGGAGGTAAGGTCAGGTTTGGAAGGCACAGAGCACAGCCACTGTAGATGTCCATCGCCTTCTTACAGCGCCACTGTGGTCTCTTATGCTGAACTTTGATTGACAGCTGTCTGACAAACTCTAAAGGCAGCTTGATCACTTCACCACTGTGGACAAATCTGTCTCCCAATAGAGGACTCATGATGTTCTTACCGAAGTCAACAATGTGTCTGTAAGTCTGCTCTGAAGTCTGGGGAGCGTTTTCAGAGTCTTCTGTCGAGTATTTGAGGAACCGTAGAACCCTGAAATGCTGTAGGTGTGAGACCACCAGATTCTTGTTTCCTTCTCCGTGGTATTTCCAGTCGTTCTCGTCCATTTTATCGAGTTCCATAACAACATAGACAGCTGCTTGTTGGGAAAAGAAGGAATGGTTTGACAGTTAACTTAACAAAGAACAGTCAAACACACTCTACAGTAGGCCTACAATGTTTCTGTCTGTCTGTCCCGTCTGTCCCAAACAAATTTGTCATTCGGTATTTGTTTTGTTTCTGAATAAATCCTGGCTGCATCTGTTAAAACGTGATAAGAAACAGAGTATGGTTACCCATCCATACAAAAGAATAGTATTAAGTTAAAGAATTATAAAAACTTCACTTGAAGTCCTGAGACTCCTCAACAGACCCATGTTATATAACTGCAGACCGCATGTTGACCACAATGTTAGGGAGAATTATCTAATATGATGCCATATTGACAACCAAATATAGAGTTTGACACGGCTCCATATTTGGGAAAGACTGATCAGTGTATATATATGTGGGACAGTGGGATGGTCATTTGTCCCCTAATGAATAACTGACTGTATTGTGCCGCTCGCCATTTTCTTTTGTTTGTTTGTTTGTTTTGTTTCTGTGCTTTTTGTTTTTCTTGTCTGTTTTATTGTATTGTGCTTCTAATTTATACCTTTCTAGTTTGTCTCACTTTTTCTATACATTTGATTCATCTTTATGTGAAAACATAAAAATTCAATAAAAAATAAAAATAAAAGCTTGTAGATCAGCTAAGGTAACGATGCCCAACCTGTGTGCAGGGGCCCACTGGATGTCCTTGAGGACATTGCAAGTGGGCCCCAACTAACTGGCAAACTAAGGTTTCATTGTTAGCATAATAATAATAATAATAATAATAAATAAAAAAGTCATTATTATTAAGTGTACTACATTAATCCCATTGATCCAAGCCAGAACACAGAGAGCAATTGATCTCGGGAACCGTTGGCCAGATTACAGTGAAACTGCACACACTCCCTGGATGTCAGGTGTGCATTTTTGCAAAACACATTTTTTGATATCACTCCTACAGATTTTGTCCTTTTTTGTTTTTGAGTGGTGCTAAACTCTCCAACATGTGGCTTTGTGTAAAACAGTGAGCACTCACAGTGGCCCTGGGGCCACACATGGCCCTTGCTTGGTGTGGCGACCATAATGGCAGATCATATTATATTCTCAATCCTTCTGTTGATTATATATATATATATATAATAATATAAGTTACATATCAATTGTGTTGACAAAAGCAACGCTTGTTTTCCGCAAACTATTTGCAGAAGATTGGCAGCGCATTCTAGTCCTCTTCAGAACCTGAATCTGAATCATTGTCTCTACCTCGGATTGTCTTCTCCACCCTTTTGAATATAGAGGCTGACTTCTGTGTCTGAGTCTGTGACGGAGGCTTCAATCGGTCTCCGGTGTAGTTAATCACATCTGCACGCGCAAGTCTCCATTCCAGCATCTCTGTGGAAAACTCATCTGTATTTCCGAGGTCGGAGAATCCAGCAACATAGTCTGTGGTTTTGCCATCGATCAGTAGGGCCAGGGTAGGAATGGTCTTGAGCCGCAGCCTCTGTGAAAGGAAAGGGGCTTTCTCCACTTTCAGCTTGAGGAATTTGGTTTCAATATGCTTCTTGGCCAGGATAGCCAAGTGTTTGTCAAAGATTTGGCATTTGATTGTGGAGTCATTGTAGAAATGACAGACCATCTTCTTGCTTACCTTGGCCTCGTTGAAAAAGTCTTTCTCACTGGGGATTTCTCTGTATTCTCCATGGCCGTTAGCCAGCCACTCTTGCTTCTGTTTCTGGGCTTTCTTGAGGGCGTCCAGGCGCCTTTCCCTCAATTTGTCCAATTCCTCTTCACCCAATTGGTCCAATTCTCTCAATTGAGCATCCACCTGTTCCTCGATCAACTTTGCAGACTGCTCCAACACCTTAGCTATGATCTGCTGCTGACTTTCCATAATCTTACACTGTGAGAGCTATTCCGCCACTAAGTGCAACAGGGAAAACAACAAGTTAAGGTCATGCACAGTTGAGGTCCAGACTCTATGAGTGACCCCTTTATAAACACATTATATTACGACAGTCATACGACACTCCTTTGATCTTCTTCGATTGGACAAGGTGGGCAGTACAGTACAGGCTATATACTGTATGTATCTGAGTACTGTGCTGTATAATATTTGTATGTTCACAAAGATTTCTGATGAATTAAAAATGGAGGACCCCAATATAAATAAACACGCCATTGTGCCTTTCTATAGAGCAGGGGTGCCCAAATGGTAGATCTACCAGTAGATCACAAAAGCTGTGCAGGTAGAGCACATGACATGCCCTTAAAGGATATTTAATTAAAAAATAAGGAAAAAAAGAATATATATATATATATATATATATATATATATATATATATATATATATATATATATATATTTTTGCATATGTCACTTAAATTAAGGTGGCTTGATTTATTTACATCAAAAGGGCATGCGAGCTCAAACCCACAATTCAACATTTTAGTTTTAAGATGTTGATATTGATTTTGTATTCATCTTTAGGGCCCCACCTTGGAAAGCACAAGTGTATTTCAAAAAGTGTTTTTTGACAGCAGAAACTGCCTGTTATAATTTCACCCCCCTTTTGATTGATTGAAATATTTATTAAGAGTTTGCAGAATTACAGTACATTTCAGGCACAACTCAATACAAAGACTGTTAACTGTGAGTGGACGACCCAATAAAGCATTACACTTGTTTACAAGAGGGTCCACCTTGTTCAAAACATTTAGAGACGTACAAATAGACACTGATATATAGCCAAAAAGAACAGAACAGGAATTCATGGTGTGTGTGTGTGTGTGTGTGTGTGTGTGTGTGTGTGTGTGTGTGTGCGCGCAAATATAATATTATAAATTGATTTATTTTCATATAGGCTACCTGCATTATAGCCTCGGTACCAGGCTTTCATTTTTGTTGGTGCAAAAATGAAATATAACCTGCAAAAGTTGAACTCATGGTTGAACTACAAAAACAGTGACGTTTATTTCCACCGGAAGTATTAGGTGTAGTTCTTGACATTTTCCTTCCGGGTGAAGTACAAACTGATGCAGTGCCGCTGTTTCCTTCCATCACAACGCGGTATGAAATGATGAATGAATACTAATAATATACCTAATACTGTACTAATGTTAACGTATCCATGTGTCCGTTAAAAATGTACACGATGTGCGATGCAAGCCTGACCTCGACTCTGTTTTCCTGGCAACTTCCACTGTGTTTACGTATCAGCTAACGGTGGCTAACCAGCATCCAGCAATGGAAGCATGTCAGCCTCCGTTTAAGTAAAGTATACAATGCTTAAACATTCGGCAATTTAGGTCAAACATTTCTACAATTGCTAGAAATTGATACAAAATCCAGTAATTCTGGGGCATAAACAAGCAGGTGAAGGATTTGGATAAGTCTGATATTGTACCGTGCAGGTTCACAGCATCATTAAAAAAAATGAAAGTTTGGATAAACATTTTGGACAAAATAGACAATTGTACCCAGATGATGGATGTCCCCGGCCTATAGTACCTGTCCTGTATCCATCTGAGGATAACATGTGTTCATGTTAATGACAGGCAGGGCTTGACATAAATTTTTTGAGGCACTTGTAAAGTACTTTTTTATTATTATTATTATTATTATTTGTGTCTAGCACAATGTGTCACAATGGGTCATGTTGTGACTTGTGAGCATGTTATTATCTTCAACCTGATGTAGGATAAAGTGCGTAAACTTATTTTGATGCTATAAGTAACCCCAGACACCTCCGTATATGACATTTTGAGAACAACTTTATTTTTGATAAACTATGGTCACAGACATGCAGGTGATCTGATATATATACACGTGTGACATGTATAGTATATGGCCCTTATCTTCATATCAAGATACATACATTTCATTACCATCTGATGAGTCAGTGACGGCCGGATTTTTATAATTATTTTGTATTCAAACATCTATACCAAAGGTCCAGAACTTGAATGTAGTAGTACTGTATTTCTTGTATGCTTTCTGAGGCAGCTTGCTTTGTGTGTATGTCTGTCCTATGGTCTGTCCGTATGAGCACGGAATGTGCTCTGCTCATTGCTCAACTGAATGTTATGTAGACAGACACTTTTCAATGATATTATTATTGGATCCATGTTTAAATGCTAGATAACAGGTTTCCTTTTACACATTTATGCTAAGTTGGTCTGGAGAATAGATGCTGTAACAAGTGATATTTGTTTTGTTGGTTAAAACAATGTTTTTTGTTAAAAAGTGATTATGAATGAATTATAATCTTTAGCATTATTTGTTCAGTAACAGGCAGGTGAGGTGTAGACATTGAGGAAAATGTTTAGCTACTGGCCCACGAACATTCTTTTGAATCGATAAATAACAGTATCCTAATAATGATGGGCCCACAGAATGCTATTTTGTAATAGACAATTTGACAAAATCATTACAAGACACCAGTAGTAGTACCACAGGAAAATAATGTGAACTTGGTTGTTAGGGCGTTTTTTTTTATGGCATGACGATTATAAAAACATTTAGTCTCTGAGTGTACTGTAAAGTGCAACCCATTCTGGGCAGAGAACCCCTTTTGGTGTTTTACCCCTTCAGGACGGGAACCGGGGTTCTTGTTGCAATGTACCGTATGTTGGCAGCATAAGTAACATTTTTGTCATTTTTAATTAGGAAATTCTCAAAACTTCAGTATTTAGAAGGCATTTCTTAGAATCGGAATAGTCCTAAATGGGTTAAGGAAGGTAGGGTGCAGGGGTCTGACACTAAGCTCTGTGCATTTTCAGAGGTTGTGGAGGACTGCGTGCCGAGGTCATGTTCACCCCCCCGAAGGACGGCGTGTCGGCGCTCATCGACCGGACGATGAGACTGCGGCGGGAGGAGCAGGCCCGCCAGGTGGTTCTGGCGTGGGCCGTGCTCAACGTCTCCCTGGCCGGAATGATTTACACTGAAATGTAAGCCGCCGTCCGCCGCCATGTGAATGATTTACACTGAAATGTAAGCCGCCGTCCGCCGCCATGTGAATGATTTACACTGAAATGTAAGCCGCCGTCCGCCGCCATGTGAATGATTTACACTGAAATGTAAGCCGCCGTCCGCCGCCATGTGAAACCTGCGCACGCACCAGGGGGGCAGTCAGACAGATATTTTGTGAAGCCTGAAACTCCTGAAAGTTCATATAATGGCCTGTTGTGGTGCTGTCATTGGACCCAGAAAAACCCATAGCTCCATAGAGGCCCATGTATTTTGGCCCAACTTCACCTAGACTGTATTACCTTAATAAACATGGTCATGAATACTTTCTGCTTCCAGTCACTAGTTTAAAGTCTCATTTCTAATGTCATAATATTCTTTTTGGAAAATTATGGTCCCATTTATAAAATAAATTACCATAAAGTCGCGTATGTTCTGAGGGGCGTGGCTACCGTTACATTCTATGATCGGGAGTCCCCTCCCACTCGAGTCAAAATAAAAACCAACGGAGAAGAAGGGGGGAAGTCCCGCCTCGTTGTCAGCTGGGCCCAAACGGATCTAGAAAGATGGCGACTTACAGTGCAGGAATAACAGGCTTCATTTTACGTCCATGTTAGACCCGGGGAACACTTTGTCCATATTTTTTATAGTCTATGTCTATGGCACGCACTCAACGATCAGTGGTGGACAAAAGTACTCGCATTTGTTACTCAAGTGTACAAGTATCAATGCTGCAATGTAGAACCACTCCGTTACGAGTAAGAGTATGGTAATCAAAACTTACTTGGAGTAAAAGTACTAAAGTATCGATATCATATTAAATTAAAAGTGCAAAAAGTTCAAATGTATAATAATCTTTTGAAAGTAGCCAAAATGTGTAACAGTGGTTAATGTATGTTTTGTAATTATAATCAAAATCTACAAAGTAACTAGTAACTAAAGTTGCTAAATAATTGTAGTGGTTTCTGTTGCTATATCAGTGGTTGTTCAATGTCAAACTATTATTACTTTATATCTAAAATGATACGGAATGAATGGGTTAAAGTTCTCAGTCGCCAGAAACTATTTCAGTAATTCTATTTTAAAGTGTTAAGAATATCAGAATGAGTCAATAGCAATAGAATACATGTTCCAGAATGCCATTTCCATAAAACTCTAATGGTCTCTGATATTTCATAGACGCAAAGGTCACACACAGTCACAAGTTTTGCCTTTATCTGCTGTGAGAGGGCTTCCTTTCACGCTGTTTCACAAATCACAAAACTTGGGCCAAACAAAACCTTTTGAGTCGTGAGATTCTTTTTGCTCCCTGCACAGTGCACTGCACACTCTTTAAAGGTATATTCAGTGATTTCACTTAATTCAAATATCACTTATTTTTTTGTTTTGTTGTGATAATCCTCCCTACTATAGAGTGTGCTGGCCATATAAGGAGTTCCTCCCTGTCCCCAGTTAACCCCTGGGGGTCAAAAAACCTTAGGTTTCGTTTTTGACTCTCTATCCTGATTGGACGAAAGGCTGGGTCCCACAGCCAAAAACGAAACCTAAGGTTTTTTGAGTGAAATCACTGAATATACCTTTAATTTCGCAGTATCTCTGATTCAGTGCTGTACCTGGTGTCATCTCTTCCCTCAACCCACACAGTGAACATTCTGTTAGGCTGGAAACAAAAATGAGTTTTTGAAAAACCTGTTCCAATGGATTCAGTGTAGTTGTTATTTATTCATAAGCTCTTGTTAGTCATCGGTTACATATTTATAAAACTCACAAACTCTTTAGCTTTATTTTATTTATATTCTTTTAATCGAAAATATGGACATACAAGGTTTTTGCCCAATAGCCACGATAGTCTTTTTAAATTGTTTTCCTTAGGTCTGGGAAGCTGCTGAGCCGATATTACAACATCTCCTACTGGCCCATCTGGTACATTGGTGAGTGCTTCTCTTAACCCATTCTGGGTGGGAACCCCTTTTGGTGTTTTAACTAAGCATTATGTTATACTTATACAAGCTTGTAGGTCTGCTATTTTAGAAAAATCGTGAAAATGCGCCACGAATCTTTGAATATATATATTCTTTCAGAATACTTTTTTATTTATTTCGACGTCAGGCCTAAATGGGTTAACTGCTTAAACCGTACGTGGCCTGCTTTGTTCCCTACAAGTTTAGTTCATGACGTGTGTCGTTTATAAGTGAACATTTTCAAAATCAGGGATTCTTCCAGAATAGCTGTAATAGCACATTTACATTATTATATTGTGTCTAGTTGTGCAGAGGCCTATTTCTCTCTCTGTCTTGTCCCACAGAACTAGCCCTGGCTGCTGTGTTTAGCCTCAACGCCCTGTTTGATTTCTGGAAGTACTTCCGATACACTATGGCCCCTGCTACCATCGCTGTAACCCCTCAACAGCATGCGCTTCTGGGCCTACGAAACTCGGGTAAGAGCCTCGTAGAATAATTTAAATGTAATTAATCATGCATTTATTGATCGATCACTAGGCCTGTCACAGTTTTTACAAAATCACTGAAAGGTTTATATTATACATTTTCAAATATATAAAAAAATGGTGAGCTTGTAGATGAGCTATATCACTATTTAAATTTGTTAAACCTTTTGGCATAGTACATTTCAATTATGGTGCCAGTCACTCATTTCTTTTGTATATGTGTTCATTGTCATTATCTGCCTGGCCCAGCTACCAATTTAGTTTGAGTCCCAAGAGTGCCTTGCTAGTGGAGTGAAAGTCATCAGCTTGCTCTGTTCAGTATGGTATTCAAGTAAATGTTCGTTGTTACTGTCGACCACTGCCAGGTATCCAGGCCTCCCCTCCTCAGAAACCGGCCAAGGCGGAGACTCCGGCCCCTGCCCAGTCTTCCCCCATGCAGGGCCAGAACGTCCTGAGCTTTAGCCCCTCACGGCCCCCCACCGCCAGCCCCAAATTCTCCCCCAGCTGTGTCCCTGGCTACAGCCCCCCGCTGGGAAGCCCGTCCACACCGAGCAGCACCGGAGGAGGGGTCTTCTCCCCCTCGCTGCCCTTTGGAAAGGTGGGTTCGTTCATTGTGCGGTAGAGAGATGGAAGTTGATCTTGGTGCACTCATCTTGTCAGTGCTGGCAAATGATTGTTGTCTGAGGGCGATTCTACAAATGCCTTCTAAATCAGTAGTTCTCACACTTTCAGGATTTCATCATTCAAAATTAAAAAAATAGCTGATGTGCAAGCTTGCAGTGTGGCACGAAGTGACGCGCTGTGAGCTTGTATATCTGCTAGCCAACGCAAAAATCTAAAATGACAAGCTTTTACTGTTAAAGTAACCTTATATCAGATGGAAAGTTCAAAGTAGTGCAATGTTGTCATTTCAGTGTAAAATGTAAACATTTCACAACCGACCAACTCCTCCGCCGTGTGTGTGTGTGTGTGTGTGTGTGTGTGTGTGTGTGTGTGTGTGTGTGTGTGTGTGTGTGTGTGTGTGGTTTTCTCCCGCCAGGTGTTGAACTACAGCCCGTCGCCCGGGTCCTCGCCGTACCCCAGCAGCCTGGGTCCCGCCGAGGGCTCCGGGGTGCGGGCTCGCTACCGCACCTCTCCCTCTGTGTTCAGCTCCCCCGGGGGGAAGGAGGACTACATGGAGGACCTGAAAACCCTGGAGCGGTTCCTCCGTGCCGAGGAGGAGAAGAACCACCGCAGTCAGCTGGGTTAGTGATCGTAAACCGCTGTAGTGTTGGGCAATGTTGCTTTAACCCATTTTGACCTGAGCTCAGATTCTATAAATGTCTTCTACATCCTGACAGTTTTCTGAAAAAACTATGTTTCTGTGTCAGTCGTTCTTCGATTTTTCAAAAATAGCAGACCTACAAGCTCGTAGATCTTGTAGATCTGCTATTTTTCAAATAGCTAAAGCATACTGTAACATAATGCTAACACCAAAAGGGGTTCCCGCCCAGAATGGGTTTTAACCCGTTAAAATCAGGAAAGCATCTATCATTTTAGCTATATAATAGAAACATATGTTTTTTCCGAAAACTGTTAAGATTTAGAACATTGGTTTAGAACACTGGTTCTATAAAATAGCAACGTTGCAGTTCGTACACTAACCTTCCATATCTGCGGCGTGTCTTTCTCTGGCCAATCAGAAAGAACCACATTGCTACAGTGTTGCCCAATCATTGGTCCGAAGCAGGTCCTAGGCGAAATGATGTCCCGTGCGAACACGCCTAACAAAAAGCATCACAAGAACACCCAGTTAGGCCCAGGCCGTAGCGTAACGGTCTGGGCACCGGACTGGTGATCCAGTCGCGGTGTGCCGCGGGTTCGACTCCCGAACCCGACACGGCCTTTACCGCATGTCATCCCCCCATCTCTCTCCCGTTTCCTGTCAGCCTACTATCTGTCCCTTAAAAAATCTATAAAAGGCGTAAGCCGCAAAAAAAAAAAAAAAAAAAAAAACCACCCAGTTAGTCCATGAGTGGTGCGCTATGAGCTTGTAGATCTGCTATTTTTCCAATAGCTAAAGCATAACATAATGCTAACACCAAAAGGGGTTCCCGTTCAGAATGGGTTAAACACAAGAAGTGGCCAAGTTGGCCCCTATTTTGTGCATCATTATAGGGGTCTATAATAAATTTCAAATATTTTCAATATTAAAAAATAGCATGGCTAGTTGGCTACAAGCTTAAAATGTGTCATAGCGAGTGCACAAGTGGGTCCATTTGCTTCAACCTTTACAAGCAGAAAATTCATTTTCAGTTTGGGATGACAATTTTATCCAATCAGGTGAGAGAACTCGTGCATGATTCAGGATGAAGAAGTGATGATGCAAATAAATGAGTAAAATTGAAACTGGAACACTGCGAAATTGAAGCTGATAATTGGGTACTCCCTCCTTGTTGGCTGAAATTAGCTACCCACAAGAAAATGTATTTTATGTTTATTAACAAGGCGCTAGAGTGCCAGGAAGATGAGACAGGTTTTACTCTGAAAAGCCCCGCCTTTCATTACCCCCCAAAACCGGGAGGCATAACTTTCCCTTAGTACCTCACACTACCTCGTCTTATGTCTCTCTAGAAGCGTTAACATTCCAAACGAGTTGCTTGCCAACCCATTCTGACCTGAGATCAGATTCATACGAGGTTTCCGCCGGACACACACTGGTCTGATTAACCCATTCTGACCTGAGATCAGATTCTAAAAATGTCAGTCGCTCTTCGATTTTTCAAAAATAGCAGACCTACAAGCTCGTATCGCGACACTCGGTGGCACGATATGAGCTTGTAGATCTGCTATTTTTAAATAGCTAAAGCATAACATGATGCTGACACCAAAATGGGTGCCCGGTCAGAATGGGTTAAGTCAGGAATGACCGCAGTGGCATGGTGGCAGTCGGCAGTGCTGTTGTCTCACAACTAGAAGGTCCTGGGTTCGATTCCCGCTGGGGACACTGGGTGCGTGTTCCCTCCTTCGCGTCATCAGTGCCCGTACCCTAGGTGGGGTTGGCAAAAGGGCCTTTCTATGTGGAGTTTGCATGTTCTCCCCGTGTCCCCTAGGGTAGGTACCCTCACATGTTCTCCCCGTGTCCCCTAGGGTAGGTACCCTCACAAAAATCATGCAGGTCTCTAAACTACCTCCCCCTGGCCAGCTGGGGCGCCTGATGGAGGGGAAAGGAACTGGAGAACTAGAGTTATGAGCAACTTTTGTTGGCCCATAAACAAGGAAGTGAGCGGCAGTGCGCTTGCGCAAAACCGGTCTAGGATCGCTGAAGAAGGATTTTTATACTGGTAATATTGTTTTATATGAAAGGCACCCCGTGGTTTGGATTCTAAAGACGTCAATAGCATAATTAGTGTTAAAGAGCTGCATAGATGGGGAGACCCCTGTTACTGAACAAACACTCAGCTTTAACTAATAAATAAAAAAACCTATCGTTTCTACCCAACAAAGATATTTCTTTCTTTTTTAAACATATGTTTATTGATTTCTTTTACAGTACAAAGAAGTATTTTCAAAACAATTGACATATATTTTTCCCCCCCACATCCCCATGGCAGCACAAATACAAATAAAATATTATCACGAAATGTTTTGACAATAATAAATACAGAACACAAAAATAAATAAATAATGACAAAACGAAAAATAAAACGAAAATAAAACACATTACATACAGTTAACCAAACAAATACACAATATCCGTCACAGTTCCCTACCCCCACCCCATAGCTGACTACTCCAATTAACCACTATACATCCAAAGCCTCTTCAATATCACCTCGCTTAATGAAGTCCAAGAACTTCTCCCATATCTTATAGAATACCGCAGGTTTCTTCCTAATTACATATGTTAGTTTCTCATGTGCCAAACAGGTTGTTAAGTTCCTCAGCCAAAAGCCGATCGTAGGGGCATTTACATTCTAGCGCAATTGAGCGTCTGGCCTGTAACAGGCAAAGGTCGGTCATTATTTTTTCATTACTATTTAGTGTACAATTTAATGGATAAATACTGAGTATACATAATTTAGGACAAAGAGGAACTGGACCTGACGTAATCTGAGAGACATAATGGACCACAGACCTCCAGAATGTTTTAATCTCCTCACATTCCCATAAACAGTGGAACAGTGTACCTTTATGTTCCCCACATTTATAACATAAATCCGGGGTTATGTAAGTTCTCATTATCCAATTATACTGAATTAGTCTTAATCTAGTATTGATAGTTTGTGTTTGTGCCTTGGAACATATTAAACCCCAATCCATTCTGAGATTTCCACTTGAAGGTCCATTTTTGTCTTATTTTCTCCGAGTCATCTTTATGAAACCCTTCTAGTATACCATACATTTGTGAGACCAACCCCTTTCCTAAACAATCCTGTTTGGAAAACCTCAACAAAGATCTTTAAATGAATGCTGAGGATTTTACTGTGTGCGTCATTATTATTATATCTTCTCTCCAGGAAGTCCAGAGTCCTCGTCTCCGACTCACAGCCCTACCTTCTGGAACTACAACCGTTCGGTGGGGGACTACGCCCAGAGTCTGAGGAAGTTCCAGTACCAGCTGGCCTGCCGCTCACAGGCGCCCTCCGCCCTCAAAGATGACACCGACCTGGGCTCCAAACAGGCTGCAGAGGAGGTCAGTGGGGCGGAATTGTAATAACGGATTCATCTCAAATGTTTTTCTTCAGTCATCCCCATCCCAAGTTACAGTCCAAATTGACGGGTGGCTAATGTTCATTTGTCAAAGAAGAGAGGAAAAGATGGCTCCATATCGTCAAATCAATAAATCAAAAGAAAAGAAACATCACTGCATATGTTTTCCCCTCTTTAACCCATTAAAACCGGTCATTTTTTATTTTGGCTATATACTGTACAGTATATACTTCGGTGTGGGAGATGTATTTCCAGGGGGCGGTTACAAACGGATTCCAACGTCCCAGCAAAATAGTCTCACTTTGAATAGTGGGCTCCGATTGGTCACCCACAACTCTCGGGTGGGCGACATATACTTCAAACAGAGGACGCCAGGAGTGCCAGACCAATCTTTATAAAGGGGTTCATGACACTGCCTGTTTTAATGTCCTTGCTCTTGTGCAGGTGTGGGCCAGAATCACCACTAGTCGACCCGTGGTGGATCGCATCGACAGCTGGACGGCCAAGCTGAGAAACGTGAGTATTCCGTACATGTGGTGTGTCGATACATTTATTCAAACATGTACAGTATCTACCAGAAAAGTAGTATCCATGAACGATGAGAGATTAGACCAATAAGTGGCACTGGCGCTGAGTCTACACTAAATCCACCTTATTGATCTGAATCAGACCGAATGTTATCACTTATCTGTAACCCACAGCCTTTCCTTGTTCAGGGCATGTGTTCAGTATGGCTCTGAACATGCAATCGATAACTGTTTTTGCTTGTAATGTTGGTATGGTAGGAAATGGGTTGAATCACTGATATGCCACTCTGGATAAGAACATTATTACTCTACATAAAACAAGTAGCAAAACATGTAATGAAATGGCTCTTGTGTGTAATTATTACTTGGGTACATGGCAGTGTCGAGCACTTGAAATAGATGTGCAAGCTCACGATGAGTTGCGAGCTTGTAGAATCTACAATGTAGAAAATGGAAATGTTGATGTCCTCACAAGTATACTCAACGACCAATGGTCGACCAAAGTGCTGTACAGCTTAAAAACAGGAAGGAAAGAAAACAAGACAAGCAAAAGAAAAACAAGTCAGATCAATACATGCAAACATAACATAAGTGTGTCTGTGTGTCTCTCTCTCTCTCTCTCAGTGGATAAGTGACACCATCCTGGTACCTCTGGTGAAGGAGATGGACTCAGTCAACAGTCAGCTCAGGAGAATAGGCTGTCCAGAGCTCCAGGTGGGAGGTAAGTGCATGATGCCACCTTCATTTCATTATTTCTTGTACTACACTTTCTTGTACAAAATGTTCTTGTACTACCCTGCCCACTTGTGGTCAAGCTACAAAAAAAGCAAGTTTTCAGAAACAAAGTAGACTAATCATAATGGCCCTAGTTTGTAATCATTATTTGTTTCTGTTCACCCACCAGAGACCAGCATTAGCAGTTTGAAGCAGGCTGCCCTGGTGAAAGCCTCCTCCATCCCCACCATGAACGCCATCGTCCAATACCTGGACATCTCCCCCAACCAGGAGTACCTGGTGGACAGGATAAAGGGTATGTCCACACAGCCACACCTACAAGCTCGTAGCACGGCACGCTATTTTTTCAATAGCTGAAGTATAACATCATGCTTAAAATACCAAAAGGGGTTCCCGCCCTGAATGGGTTAATCAAATGATAGAGTTAGCAAAACGTATCAATTTGGGATGGGGTCCTTTTATGGGGATTAAGATAAGATGAGACATTTTCTGGTCCCACGAGGGAAATGCAGTCGCCAGAGGACGTACTGTACTGTAGTCTGTGGTTCTCCAACGTCCCCCAAATTGATATGTATTTGGCCCAGACTCCCATCTAAAAATGTACTGTGCCAGGGACCCCCAGAAGAGAAGTTTGCGTTCAAATTAAAATATACATTTTTGAATAGCCGAACTATAAATGGATGAAAGTGGGTAGAATAATTGCGATGCTACATTGAAGGGATATTTCACTTAAAAAAAAAAGAAAAAAAGTCTATTCAGGCTTATGTGAACACCCTGACCCCAGAGAGTTTTTACGTTGCTCCATGCAATATTTAGGTATTTGATATTCATTCATTCAAACCCATTGTAACTTCAAACTCCATTTTAACCATGATAGATAAATCGAAAACACCCAACCTTTTATCTGGTGTCCTTCCAATATGTGAGGGGGCCGTGTTTTTACCAGCTGCTGTGTAAGCACAGCTGGTCAATGTTCTCTCGGCTGTGCTTTCACGCCCACTTGCTGTAGTTGAACAATATTATTAAACGACAGTATACAACCTCGCCTTTAAATGAGTTATATAATTTGACATTCTTCACCCTGTGTGTGTGTGTGTGTGTGTGTGTGTGTGTGTGTGTGTGTGTGTGTGTGTGTGTGTGTGTGTGTGTGTGTGTGTGTGTGTGTGTGTGTGTGTGTGTGTGTGTGTGTGTGTGTGTGTGTGTGTGTGTGTGTGTGTGTTTCAGAGCTGGCACATAGTGGCTGTATGAGTTCATTCCGTTGGAACGGAGGTGGCGATGTGAAGGGCAGGAAGTGGGACACAGACCTCCCCACGGACTGTGCTGTGAGTCCACGCACGCACACACACACACACACACACACACACACAGACACACACACACACACACACACACACACACACACACACACTCTCACACTGCGTTTAGTTCACTTTGAAGCATGAAGTGCTTAAATCCAACTATAGCAGCTCATTTTTGACCCCCTCCCGCCGATGTTTACTGTACATATACATTCATTGCTACTAGTGTTCATTATGTCTTGTTTATTATTAATTGGCCATTAATCGTTACTGTATGTCTTTAAATGTCGTAATGGATTGAATACACAGAACCACAATGTAAACAAGCCCCTAGGTCTAGGGCTTTTTCTGTTCTCCTTTTAACTGGTTCAGCCCACGCGTCATAAGCAATCCAATCGACGGGTTGCAATGACGTGTGTGTACACGTCCTAGTGCATCTTCAATGATGTCAAACGAGAGAAGAATATTCTAGAATATTCACCGTACACTTCGCTTTTCGTTCATGCGCGGTCCGTTCACTTCCTAGTTTACCGCTGCAGAAAGAATGCCTCGTCTCTCCTAATCTATGGCGCTCTCCGCGGTTTTGAACTGATGGATATACTAAGCTCTTCCATTTCTGACTTCAACATGCCTCTCGTTCAAAATATGAACGCGAGGGACCATCGAGCGATATTATGGAAACGAGATCAAGGTAAGCAAGCAAAAATATGTCTCCGTTTCTTTTTTTCCGATCCGAAGTGGAGGGCTTTACTGAGTAAAAGCGGTCATGTCTTCCCGGCACCCCCGAGCTTCTATTTTTATGTGAAAAATTTGTTTGTACCGCACCAAAAGAGCCCTTTATTCTCTCTCTTCAAAGCAGTATTGTTGTCTTATTGTTTTGTTCTCATTCAGATCCTCACGCATGTGGTTTGTACCTACCTGGACTCCAGACTGCCTCCACACCCTAAATATCCAGATGGAAAGACCTTCACCTCCCAGCACTACAGCCACACCCCGGACAAACCTGGTAGGATTTGGACCATCAAACAGATATTCTGACCACAAATAGTTCATACCCAGTCAAGACATGGAAGTTGGAACAGGACCTCTAAATGTAACTGTCTCTGTCTGATGCTGCGTTTTGTTTGTCTGAAGCTGGGCTCAGACTACATGAGTTTTAACCCATTTAGACCTGAGGACGATTCTACAAAATGTCTTCTAAAGACTGACTGTTTTCTGAAAAACCTATGTTTATATGTCAGTGGTGCTCAGCCTTTTCCATGTCAAGGACCCCCAGAACTTTCTGTATTTGGCCACGGACCCCCATCTGAAAATATGTAGTTCCAGGGACCCCCCGCCCAAAAGCAAAGATTTGAGTTAAAAACTTTTTTTTCAGCTTGTAGATCTGCTATTTTTCAAAAGCTAAAGTATAACGTAATGTTTAAAATACCCAGAATGTGTTAAAGTCTTAAACTCTGAAAGAAAGTCTGGTAGCACACTACAGGTGGTAGTAGTACCTGCCACGTATGGCAAAGACACTGTTACTTATACCTTTAACTTACAACCTTAACTGTTCCTCTTAATATTTGTGTCCTTGTATGCTCTCCTTTATTATGTGGACATGAATACATTGTTAAAATGTGTGTGATGTGTATGTTTAACCTAGATGTGAGCAATGAGAACCTGTTCTGCATTCACCAGAGCAGTAGCAACCCTCCGCATTACCAACTCATCTACCAGGGACAAATCTACAACCTCCCCAAGGTCAGCAGCTCACTCACCACCAGTTCTCATGTCTTACTTGAAACGGTGATTCTCAATTTTTCTATTTCACGGACCCACCAGTTTAGTGTGCATTAGGCCACGGACGCCCTATAGCTCTCAGAATTACAGACGTGCAAGGGTCCATTTGGTTCCGTTTGAAGTTTTGTACACACTGTGTCACAGACCTGTAAGGATCCATTTGGTTCCATCTCTCAAGTGTTATCAAGAATACATTTTATTGGCACATCACAGGTTTAAATAGTACGCTCCCATAATTTGTCATCAGTTATAGACCAGAAAGGGTCCATTTGGTTCCTACCCATCAATCATTCAGCTGGGAACCTGCTAGAACCCCCTCAAGGACCCCTCGAGTTCCCCGTATCCCACTTTCAGATCACTTTAATGATCACTTTAATGACTTGGAATACTAAATATATATTACAACTAATTGCAGCATAGGGTGCCCAGACCACTACGCCAGCGGCCGGGGCCCTAGTGTTGTTTAACCTGAGTCTGACCACTCTCTCCACACAATTCCTGCTTGTAATGGGGGGGGGGGGGGAAACTAATTACTTTCACCAATTATTTTTAACCCAAGCCTTTATATTTCCCTTGCTGGTCAGGCGCACGCTTAATAATGTAAATGAGCATGTTATGCAAAACGTCAACAGCGACTCTGCAACAGATACTCTGTGTTGCTTTGTAGTATTGTACCTTTTTTAGCTGCCTGTGTGAACGAACACAGCATAACTCTGGTGGTGCTACTAGTGGTGCCTTGCTCACTGGTCCTCTGTAAGATAGACAGGGGTCACATAATGTTTTACGGCGTCTTTATTGTCATTGCACTGACATTGCACTTGTTTTGGATTGTTATTTCAGGGCAGGAACAATCTTTTCCACACTGTTCTCATGTTCCTCTATGTCATCAAAACCAAGGAGTCAGGGATGCTCGGGTGAGTACTGTGGTTTACTATAATACTCTTTAACACAAATATAATCTAATGCTATAATCATCCCAATTTACTGTAACAGTAGGGTAAACTACAGGTCATGGCATGAAACATTTGAAAATAACTTGATCAATCTACTGCACTATTCAGTGGATTATAAATGGCTGATCGCTAGTTTGCAGTCGCTGGTTTCCATCACAGAAGAGATAACTTCTGAAGAATGACAAACTTAAAAGTAACGTTGGAAAGGGAACTTTTACTTTCAGTTCTACTCGGTGGAGCAGCCTGGACATTAGTGTCAAATTCACAACTGTTTTGAGGCAATTGAAACAACAGGCTTGGCTTTGTAAAAGGTCAAATGTTTAAAGGTTTTATGACATTCATTTTCATTTCTTTTTCTTTTTTCTTTTAGGTTTTATGACTTTATCAATTACACCCAAAAAACCTGAACTTTGAACATTCAGTGGATTTTCTGTGGTCTGAAGTTTTCTTTGGGGTTTTTTGGGCCTTTTGAGCTACAATGAAAACAGGCAACACAGTGAAACGGTGACATCTGCTGGCAAATCCCATTGACATATACAGTATGGGATTTGCAGTAAGTGAGCACCTGTTTGAGCCAGAAAACCCCAGATCACAGAAAATCTACTGAATGTTAAAAGTTCATGTTTTTTGGGTGCAATTGAGATTAGAAAACCCAAACGAAACAACAATTCCAAAACCTTTTTTTTTATGTCAGAATCCCTTTAAGCTCTGTTTTTAAACTTTGTCACTTTGAATTATTAGTTGCATGTGAGAGGACCACAATGATACACACTGTGTGTGTATCCTTGATCTGCTGTAACCTTTGTAAATTGTAAGGTTTTTGCATATCAAATCAAATTAAACAGAACTTGATTTCTGTGCTTTCCGCAGGAGGGTGAATCTGGGTCTGTCTGGGGTGAACATTTTGTGGATATTCAGAGACTGATGGCAGCTCTCTGGTCATGATGCTCTGGTCTGGTCATCTGGTCATGTCAGCTTCTGGTCATGATGCTCTGGCCTGAAGAATGTGTGAGGACGATTCCCTGTGGGGTTTTGGAATGGCCTACAATGTTGTAAAGGGTGATTTATACGCGTGTCACTGTCTTGTCCTGCACTGAAAATAGCATATCTTCAAGCTCACAGCGTGTCATGCTGTGGCGCGCTCTGCTATTTTCCGTGCACAAGCGCCTATAAAAGGGCCGTGATAATGAGGCTCTCACACAGACACCGTACATCCATAATCATCATTAGATCTCTGTTATGAGACAAAAGGGCCGTGATGAGGCTCTCACACAGACACCGTACATCCATAATCATCATTAGATCTCTGTTATGAGACAAAAGGGCCGTGATGAGGCTCTCACACAGACACCGTACATCCATAATCATCATTAGATCTCTGTTATGAGACAAATGCACACTGAAGGACTTGTGGAATCTATTAACCACTTTCAACCTGGCGTCCCTGTTTGGTGCAGTCGTACTGTTCACACATTTTCAAAACATTGCAAGAAAATCAACAAAACATAGCTGATCTACAAGCTCACGCAGTGCAAACGCATTGTGATTTTGTAGACTTAGGTTCTGCCGGAATCTGTCTAAAATGGAATAGCACAGCAGAATGTTGGATATTATGCGCTCGCCTCTCAATTGTATTCATGAAAGGAACACTTTGGAAATGTGTTCCTTTTATGAATACAATACAAATGTTATATCCGTCACACGATAATGTCCTTGTAAAACAGTGTATTTTTTTATATAGTTGGTTCCGTTTGGGATTATTTTGTATACTGAGAATATACCAGAATGGCAGACTTGTAGATAATCTACAGTACCTCTTTCTGGTTGGGCCACACAAGGGTTCCAAGCACTTGAATGTAAATATGTGTGTAGTTAGTTTGTTTTCCTAGAGCTGGAATACATTTGTGGCCGTTTTGAACACACGGGATATGATGTAAAAACTCAATTCTACTGAAGATAAACAAAAGCATAGTTGAAATATTAGAAATTGCTCATTTTGGTGCCTATTTTATATAACACAAGGTATAGTTTCAAATTATGGATTACATTTTTTTCATTTCTTATTTTTTTCAGTGAAGTGAATGGCACATAATGCTCTTGGCTTGCTACCTTCCACAGGAATAGAAATGGCACACTGTAAAGTCAAAATGTACTTTGTACAGTACACAGATTACTGATCCAATGCGGCATGGCTTTTGGTTTTAAATTTGCTTGATTGTTAAATGCGACGTCATGGAACTTAGAATTTTGCATGGTTTATTTTTTGTATAGTGGACAAATTAATTGGAATTGGCAACATTTGAATACCAAATGACTTGTTTCACACTGAAGCCTTCTAAATGCCAAGGGGCTGGTCAAGCCGCCTCGTGTTTGCATAGTTTTATTTTAAGGTACCGGTAATAATTAATGTAATGCCATTTTATTGGGGACTTTGGCTGAGACGTGGCATTCATTAAAATAAAAGCAATTAAGAACCTCTGCTTAACACTGTTGTTCTTTGACACTTGCTGGTCTCTTCAACCACATGAAGCCTAGACTAGAATCACACATGCAATCCACCACCCCACCATATCAATCTGTCTTTATTTCAGACTCTAATGTCCATATAAAAGACAATACAGGGAACAAAACAAAGACTAAATCAACAAAAGAAACATACAAATGGAGGCACATCTAAATTCTAAAAGCCATACACCCTCTCCAATAACCCATAAGAACAGTACCTAATGCTTCTCTTGGGCATGGTTGAATTCCTTATCCTTTCATTGTTCACCTTGAACCTTCTCATAACATAAAACTGTACCTACCATCAGATTCCTGAGAACACCATTGTTTCACTTCTCCAGCAGTATTCTGAGAGCATTATAATTATGCCACCCACAACGTACCTTTACTGTAGGTGCACCACAAGATATTACAGATTCAAATACACAGTTCTTCCTTCCTTAGTTAACTTTGTTTTCAATTATAATGCTTTGTATGGTCCTGTTAATCTTAACCTTGCCTTGCAGTGGTGGCATGACAGTGGTGTACACTACACAGTATTAAAGCTTAAAAAAACCAACCATGATTTACTATTTTGAAGACCATAGTACAGTAATACAAAACAAAAAACCACCAACTTGAATCCGTAACTTATTTCCTCTGTTATTGCTTTCCTTCTCCTTATCCATCCCTTTGAGTGTATTCTTTTTTTATTCCATGTATTATTTTGGACAGTGCAAACATAATGTAGTCATATACTGCATGTTGCTTCTTTTTACTGTTTAGATTTATACATTTGTGCATTTTAAATTGTTTACCAGGTGTCCTAGTTAAAAATATACAATATGCTATTCACTGTTCTGTCTTTATTGACAGGGTGGGATGAATACATTGGTCTCACAGAGGGGATTACACTAAATGAGTTGAATTTGACCAATACATTAAATGCATGCATCTCCCTGGCTAAGTAATTAAGATAATTTATTTGGGATAGATTCCCTTTACAAACTGTTTTAAGGGTATTTCATCTACTGTTGCTGTGAACCTTAGTGTTGTAACACTGCCACCTACTGTTCACATTATGAACTTACAAGACTTAAGTTGCCAGGCAAGACAAAATTACTCTCATATTTACAAAAAACAAATACAAAAATAATACAAATTCAAGTTAAAAGAAAAGGATGACCAATTTAGAACAAATGATCAACAAAACCAAACATATGTGCAGGAAATTATGAACCAAAAGTGCATTGGTGAAACACCATGAACAAACCTTGCACATAGCAGCACTGTCATTAACCTGCAGTGACCTACTTCCATTCTAGGCCTGCTCCTTTTTCCGTCTCCAAAACCCTTCCGCGAAAGTAAGCGATCTACAAGCTCACAACGTGTCACATTGCGACACGTTGTGAGCTTGTACATCGTCTATTTTCGCTGAATGCCTGCCCAGGACTAGTGAAGGAAAGGATGTGCCAGGGCTCCCGAGGCAGAGATGCGACTGGTTGGTTTGAATGCCAGACATTGCTATAAATAAAAGGAAATATATATGTGATGAGTTCAAGACTACACGTTTTAAAATACTCAAGACAGCATGGCAGCTACCAAGTGCACTAAAAGTCATGCTCACAGTTAGAAGGTCATTCCCTTCTTGGCCAAGGTCGGGCAGCAGCCAAGCGCCAGGAAACTCTGGTCCCCAGGTAGGAGAGTAGGGGATTGCGCTGTCCTTGGGCCAATCCTCTACTCTTGGCAAGCCAATCGCCCTGTAAAACACAGATCAACTAAACTTCTCCCATATCCACAAGATGACAGTGTTGCGATGTACTGGTGAAATGAAATGCCCTCACTAAGAGTTAGCTAATACTACTTGAGTCTCTAGTCAAGTCAAGTTTCTTTATATAGCACATTTTAAAGCAACAGCAGTTGACCCAAAGTGCTTTCCATGAGACAATATCAACATAGAGACCGTAGTCTATTCACAATTCAATAATAAAAGCCTATAACATAATCAAAAAACAAATAGTAATCTGTTTGTTGACATTTTAAAGAATAATTGCATTGCAGAATAAAAAGGAAATTGGTTGAGTTTCCTTTAATTTTTAATTGCTCTGGATCACAATTATTTGACTGGCTGGCAAAATTAACCAACAAAAATGTCAAAAGTGATTCCACAAATATGATGCCAGCTGGAACAAAACGAAACTCACTCAAATATTTTGTGGAGCTGCTGAGCCTCTGAGTATCCTTGGAACAGTGGCCTGTGGAATGAAGAACCCTTTTAGAACTAGTGTTTTGGCAGCAAATTTCTATTTTAGTTTTAGTCATAGTCTCTAGTTTTCAATTCGTTTTAGTCACATTTTAGTCACCTGGAATGTGTTGGTGTTAGTTTAGTTTTAGTCGACTAAATGTCATGAGATTTTAGTCGACTAAATCTACAGGTGATTTAGTCGACTAAAATGTGTTTTGGTTGGCCTTGATGCCATCGTAATGACTGATTTTACACTTGATGAAAATAGCCGGTCTACAAGCTCACAACGCGTCTCTCTGCAACGCGTTGTGAGCTTGTAGATATGCTATTTTGAGCATGCAAACAAGTGTAAAATGACTTATAGTGGATCTCTTGTCCACTATTCCCTTCCTAACATTTTAGTCTAGTTTGTATTTGTTGACGAATTTGTCAGTATATTTAGTCTCAGTTTTAGTCATCGTAGCTTAGTTTTCATTTAGTTTCCATTTAGTTTTTGTCAGTGAAAAAAGGTAGTCGACGGAATCAACACTGTTTAGAACAAGGCTCAACTCATACTATCTTCTATACAGCAAAATACAAATATACTGTATTTGTTCATACAAATAGTGCATGATTGTGCTTCCATTTTTCTTCCCCCTCCCCCCCTATTTTCAAGCCACCCACCTCCCTCACTGATCGCCTATGGAAGGCGACATGGAGGGGAAAAAAGGTTATAAATAAAAATAATAGTGTAATGATGACAATGATAATAAGTATAGTTAAGTAGAGAAATCTATGATGGAAACCCAGGAAAAATAAAATGATAATAGCACTGCTCATACATACTTCAAGAGGAAGAGCTCAGCCAGGATGCAGCCAGCACTCCACATGTCAACTGTGGACGTGTAAACAGAACCGAGCAGGACCTCTGGAGCCCGGTACCACAGTGTCACCACCTGCAAACAGTGACGGGAATCAAGATTCTCTTTCTTAAAGTGCCTGCCTCATCAAAGTTGGTATTATGGCATTATATTGTCAATTACTTGCATGAGAGAGGGAGAGGTGGTGGAATTAGCTGCTTTAGCAGACAGTTTGAGGGTTAAGAGTTAAGAGGTTTTGACAGAAGCGCTTTTTAACACTTTTCAAACAACACACAGATGTCTCTGCTGTTTGACATCCTCTGTCAAGCCATTCCATGTCTTCACCCCGCAGACAGAAATGCACATACTCTTCCGAGTGAAGGCCTGTATCTCCAAATTGGTGCAATTAACAATACAATAAGGGTTACACGCGATAAAACCTTGGCAATGCGTGATAGATAGATTAATTAATGCTGCCGGTAAAACGGTTAAACCGACATGAGGTGCTTTACCTACCTCTGGAGTTAGGGCAACAGTGTAGGTGTAGATACGTGCCAATCCAAAGTCAGCAATCTTGACATGTCCGCTGCTGCTGACTAGGATGTTCTCTGGCTTCAGGTCACGGTGTACCATATTGTTTGTGTGCAGGAAGTCCAACCCATGAAGCAACTGCACCATCAGTTCCTATACAGTCAGACAGAAAGCAGCATGAAGGGGGTAGGTGGATGGATGGAGGTACAGCTAAGACCGCGACCATCACACGTCAGTGATCTTAAGACCTCTACTACAGCACTACTTCCTTAAGACATGACTCTTCCCTGGGGGCATTTAGCATCAACATGACATGAAATTCAATATTATCTACAAAAGAAAATGTACAGTATCCATCCATCCATCCATCTTCAACCGCTTATCCGTAGTCGGGTCGCGGGGGCAACAGCTCCACCAGAGAGCTCCAGACTTCCCTCTCCCGAGCAACATTAGTGACTTCCTCCTGGGGGATTCCGAGACGTTCCAAGGCCAGAGAGTCGATGTATTTCCTCCAACTGCGCCTTGGTCTGCCCCGGGGTCTCCTCCCAGTGGGACATGCGTCGAGGACCTCCCTAGGGAGGCGCCCGAGTGGCATCCTAACCAGATGCCCGAACCACCTCAGCTGGCTCCTTTCCAGGCGAAGGAGCAGCGGTTCTACTCCGAGTCTCTCTCGTGTGACTGAACTTCTCACCCTATCTCTAAGGGAGATGCCAGCCACCCGTCGAAGAAAACTCATTTCAGCCGCTTGTATTCGTGACCTTATTCTTTCGGTCATGACCCACACTTCATGACCATAGATGAGAGTAGGAACGAAGATTGCTCGGTAGACAGAGAGCTTTGCCTTCTGGCTCAACTCTCTTTTCGTCACAACAGTGCGGCAGCGGTACAGTATATGGAATGACATTTGAGTGCTTTGCGAGGACATGATATGTTGAAAATAAGGGTCAAGTTTGCACCTTAATTTTGCCACGGCCTAGACCTTGAGGGGTGGGGACCTTAGAGATGTATGCAGACAGATCCTGGTCAATGTATTCAAACACTAGGGTAAGATCCAGGTTCCCTTCAGTGTATGCAGCAAATACCTCGAACAACCTGCAGAGAAAAACAGTGCATGCCATAACAGTGGTTCTTCTGAACATTGTCAGGCCTTTGTTTGACCCCCTAAATAAGCATATTTAACTGGGGACCCCCACCCTGATAAGCACTTGGAATGTAGGAGTTCAATTTAATTTGACTCTGTTCAATAGACAAATATTGTGAAAATAGCCTATCTAAAACTCACTGAGCTTGCAGATCTTGCAGCTTTTGTAAATTATTGACAATTTGCCAAATGTATGTATGACCAGTTTTTATAGTATAGCCTACTGTAGTTTGTTGATTCACCTACTTGTGATGCAGAAATGGTCTTTTCTTTCTTTATTTTTGTTTGTCTGTTTGCTTGTTTCCTTTCTTTCTGTCTTTGTGCCCCCCCCCCCCCCCCCCCCCCATAACAAATAAACAAACAAATTAATCCAAATTCAACATCGATTCAGAGTTGGACAACAATAGCCTAATAGCTGAAAATACACTTACCTCACTATGTTGGGATGGTCGTGGTGCTCGAGTCTGCGCAACATCCCAACCTCGCGGATCATGAGAGCAGGGATGCCTCCCGCAGGGTCTGTGCCTAATTTCAACCTTTTCACCGCCACCATGCGCTGTTCACCCCAATCCTCTCTGGCCTTGTAAACCTTTCCATAGGCACCGCTGCCTATTTCTTGTAGAACTGTGTAGGTCTGCTGGATTGCAGGAGCGCAGGAGTCATCCATTCTGACTTTGCTGAGAGCCATGATGGACTTGGGCCTATTCAATTCAAGTAAATCTAGGGATTTAAACAATAAGCAATGTGGGCAAAAGATGGCAAATTCAACCATATATGGAGGCATGACCTGACTGACTGAACGGACGGGTTTTGCAGGTTTTCATAGTAAACTGCGACCTACAGTATACTGTCGCAATAACAATAGGCTAGCATTAATTGTCTGCAAATCATGTGGATTTAAGGTGACAGAAATATCGCTTGTATGGGACAAGTGGGAAGGGACGGGGTTAGCATCTTACTTGAGTTGCTATTAAATGCCTTGATGTCACATTTGACCATAGGCCTAATATTGCCTATTATTTTGTTATTAAACCCCTCTGGCGTCTTACATTTTGTTTTAAAATTGGTCATGGGGTAAATGGGTATGGCCGACTTGGTACAGTAGTGTAGCCTATAGGGGATATTTATCTATTTTAACAGGCTTAAAAACACAACTTGCAACAGAAAGCCAACTTTGTGGACTAGCCTGCCAGTCACAATGTGGGACAGGGTCTCAATTTGTGGGACGCCTGAAAAGTCTTGAAAATGAGGCACTGTTCCACGCAAAGGGGGACATCTTTACTATAAGTCTAACTTGCTATGGTAGATATCTATAACCTCCAGATAGTGGTACTCTGAAGGAAAATGTTATACAGTTATGGGGTTGCAAAATTAGATATGCTATCTAACATTGATTGATTGATTGAAATATTTATTAACAGTTTGCAGAATTTACAGTACATTTCAAGCACAAACTCAATACAAAGACTGTTAACTGTGAGTGGACGACCCAATTAAGCATTACACTTGTTTACAACAGGGTCCACATTGTTCAATTCATCAAAACATTGGAAGCTTCAGTCTGCAGCTGTCATCATAGTGTACAGTGCCTTGCTGCACTGACCTACTACATGTATATAGATTTATTACAAACCTACATAAGCCTATGACAAAAAAAAACAATGAATCAATCAGAAATACTACATGCAACACATTATAGGCCTATAGAGGAAGCTGTTTGTATGCATAAACAAGCATAACTTAATTGCAAATAAAACAATATTCCCGGAATATTACCTGTTGTAAGTGGCGATATACACAGAACAGGCAAACCCCACGTACAAGCGCTCGTACAGAATCTACAGATGAGTTATATTAAATGCAATAGTTGTAGACAGTATTTTCCTCCATTACGCACGAGACGCACGACCATAACATTCCCGGGGGCGCATGGGTAGTTTGGGTATACCCACCTGACGTGGGGGGGGGGGGCGTCATGTCCGCCTGCAAAAATGCTAAATTCTGATTAGTTGGGAAAGGGGTGTGATTGACAGGAGTCACAGACAGGACCCATCATTCTTCTTTTTCCGTGTGCTGAACGCTTGCTTTTTCACCCGCATGTTCCAGGAAGGCCCGTCCAGAAGTCAGAGGTAACGACATTGCATGCACAAAGTAGGCCTAAGGCGATTTTAGGTCTTGTTTTGGTAATTTGCACAACAAGCCAAACGATGTTGGTTTATCTCTAGCCCTGGTCCAGTGCTTACAGCGAGTCTCTCTGGACCAGGGCTAGTTTATCTCGTGAAATGGTGTCTCGCTTCTGAAAGCAGAGCAGGCCTTGCATGGATAATGGCGCATAAGGTCCGTTTCGTAATCCACGTAGGGCAGTGGTTCCCAAACTTTTACATTTCAGGAAATGAGTAGGACCCCCAAATTGACACTAATTTACCCGCGGACCCCCATTTGAAAAGATATGCCAGGGACCCATACGAGAATATCTTTACGGCTCTAGCAGTGATTCTTAATTTCAACGACCATGCTGAACTCGGTAGAATCTGCACATGACTCGCTGATAACAAACTATCCTTACACCTGGGAAAAAGAGTGGGTGACAATATTATCACACGAAAAGATCAAATTACCTACCTAGGTTCCATCCTGGAGGCCAATCTTTCCGGTGATAAAATGGCCACCAACGTAATCAAAAAAGTCAATCAAAGAACAAGATTCCTTTACAGGATCTCCTCACTGGTCAGCAAAAACACCTTGAAGACCTTAACAGGAGCCCTCGTACAAGGTTTCTTTGACTATGCATCCACCTCTTGGTACCACAGCACCTCAAAGGCCCTTAAAACAAGGCTCCAGACCTCCCAAAACAAACTGGTCAGGCTCCTACTTGGCCTCACCCCCCGAACCCACCTCACCCCTGCCCACTTTGACAGGCTGGGATGGCTTAGGGTCAACGACAGAGTACAGCATCTTGCAATGGGTCTGGTCCACAAGATTCGTTACACCACCAAGATACCCATGTACCTGTCTAAATACTTCCTTAATGTAAACGAAGTCCACACCCACAACACCAGAGGGAGTGCAACAAACCATGTACAACCCAGATTCGGCACAAACAAGGGACTAAATTATTTTCGCTCCTATGCCACCAAAATGTGGAACGCCCTACCAACAGTCATTAAGACATGTGAATCCCTTGACTCCTTCAAAACCGCTCTCAAAGGGCACCTACGGATGGCTGCAATTCGAAACTGGCCTCTGTAAGATCTGAATCCCCCCCACCCCACCCCCCCCTTTCCCCTCACTGTATATGTATCTTTTCATGAATTCCTGTTCTGTTCTTTAGCTACATAGAAATGTCTATTTGTATGTCTCTAAATGTTTTGATGAATTGAACAA
Organism: Protomyctophum parallelum; assembly: GCF_964188405.1. Taxonomy (NCBI): domain Eukaryota; kingdom Metazoa; phylum Chordata; class Actinopteri; order Myctophiformes; family Myctophidae; genus Protomyctophum; species Protomyctophum parallelum. The sequence continues at coordinate 34,901,823 of NC_139714.1, forward strand.
TGTGGACCCTGTTGTAAACAAGTGTAATGCTTAATTGGGTCGTCCACTCACAGTTAACAGTCTTTGTATTGAGTTTGTGCTTGAAATGTACTGTAAATTCTGCAAACTGTTAATAAATATTTCAATCAATCAATCAATCAATCAATCAATGCATATAGTGTTTTACCTATACTTGTGAGGACCTCTGCTTGGATTCATGGTGAGTGGGGCACCGACGATCTGCAAGCTCACAACGCGCTGCATATGTACGAAACACTTGGAGCTTGCCAAGCCGTGTATATCCACGGCGAGCCGTACCTGTACTATATTTTCACCTGTATTTTGAGATTTTTCCTGTACTTTTAAACAGAGAGAGGGGGGGGGGGAGGAGGAGGAGGTAAAGTGTCTAGTTATAGTGAGAGTTGAGGGGGGCGAAGGGGGTCATCAGCCTCTTTTGTTTGAGTGTGCTGGGTCGTTACTACAACAAGAACAACAGATCCACCTGTTGGTGGCGCTGTAACTGGCCAATGTGAAAAGGGTGGGATATATTCCTCAGCCTAGTATGAAAGTCTGTGAAAGATTCCACGTAAATTGCACACTGCCTTCATGATTTGAGTCATTTTCAAAAATCCACCTGTTGGTGGCTGTTCTCCTGTTGAAGTAGACCACTGGCCTATGAAATAATGCAGGACCAATGTGAACTTCCTTTTGTTTTGTTTATTTAAAAAAAACATGTACAAAGGCAATTTAAATAAATGTAAGCCACTTTAGCATATTTAATATAACAGAAATGCAATTAATATGTGTAAATGGCTCAATTGAATAACAACATTAGCTGACCCCTAGGCCTGGTCCAGTGCTTACAGCGAGTCTGCACTGGACCAGGGCTATAGCTGGCCCCCATTTAATGTCATTTCTATCTCTGGGACTGGGACCCCAATTTATCATCATCATCATACTCTAATTCAGTCAATGTCTGTCTGTGTGTCTGTGTGTGTGTGTCTGTCAGAAACATCGCCGTAGCTCCTCACTGCCTGCACCAATCCTTCCCACTTTTCACACAGGCATTGACCATAATAATATGGTCTTAACTATATTTAAGGCAAATATCTCACAACGGGTAACGGACTAGTATTGTAAAATCAATGTTAATTTAACTCCCTCAAGGACCCCTGGGTGACCAGATCATAGTGCTGTCACAGTCCTTCTTTGTAAACATTTCAATGGTTGCCTCACTTGCCTGACAGGTTGAGTCAATACACTTTACAAAAACACTAAACATGACATGTGGATGCTGCAAGAAATGAAGTAGTTTTGGTGCCTATACATTCAGTACATACACATGTATACTCTGACACATCCACAATATATTGTACACTACCTAGTGCAGGAGTCTTCAACAGGGGGTCCGGGACCCCGACCCCTAGGGCAGTGGTTCCCAAAGTTGGGTCCAGGAACCCCCAGGGGTCCTTGAGCGAGTTCCACGGGTCAATTTGGTTCCGTTTGTACACTCCCAGTTAGTTAAAGTAACATTGATTTTACAATATCAATTGGGGGTCCCAGAGTAATGCATGTCAAACTGGGGGTCCTTGAAATTAAACAGGTTGAGAATCTCTGCTAGAGCCGTAACATTTTTCTCTTATGGGGGTCCTTGGCATATCTCTTCAAATAGGGGGGTCCGCACGCTAATGAGTGTCAATTTGGGGTTTCCTTGACATGAAAAAGTTTGGGAACCACTGCCCTAAGGGGCCAAGAAACTGTTGCTGTCTCAAAGAGATGAAGTAGGCCAGATGTTCAAAAGACTCACACGGGCTGAGTGAGAAATCTGTTTTATTTTAACAATCTGCACATTTAGTGACATTCCATGTATCTGGCATCCACGGGCCGACAGCCTGGAATAAACTCCCAATGCACCTTAGACTGGAACCCTCCCTAGATGTTTTTAAAATACAGTTTAAGACCCACTTTTTTACTCTTGCATTTGGCTGAGTCTTTTTTATGTGTGTGGCTGTGTCCGAGACTCCGAGCACGAAAATAGCATTATATCGTTTGTTCACCAGCAAGTGTCACTGTTGCACAGCCTAACACACACACACACACACACACACACACACACACACACACACACACACACACACACACACACACACACACACACACACACACACACACACACACACACACACACACACACACACACACACACACACACACACACACACACACACACACACACACACACACAGATGTTTGGTGTTTTTAGCATTTTTTGTACTTTGACTGTGCCTTGATTGTTATGTTTTTTCTTCTTTGTTTTATATATAGTTTTGTCTTGTAAAGCATTTTGCGCTGCACTCGGGTCACGAAAGGTGCTCTATAAATAAAATGTATTATTATTATTATTATGTTCCTCCTCCAGATCACAGCCCGAGTGAGTGTAGACAACAGGACCAGAGCACTGGTGAAGGGCCTGCAAAGTCGCTGACATAAAGGTCCTCACCGGCAGAATCGAGGAACTTGGCTACCATCTAATTGGGTTCCTACAAACTCCAGGAGTTGCCATACGGTCAGTTTCTTTTGCCTGTGATAGCTTTTAGTTTTTCCAATTCACCTATACTAAACTAACCAAACTTAAAGGTGCACAAAATACGAGCCACATACCTACCACAGCAACTCCAGCCGATTGCAAACAGGACCGAGAAAAAGAAAAAAAACACCATGTTACTTTCTTTTAACAAATACAGGTTTACCAAACAAATATTACTAAAAAAGAGACACCATATAGGAGTATGGGCTCAGTTTTAGCAACAACCAAACAAGAAAGAGATACCAAGTGAACACAGTACAAGCTCAACTTTCTTTTGGAAAACTGACAAACACTTAACAATATGCACTTAACATGGGTACTTTTGAAAAGCCAAAAACCAGGTGAGATCCCAACTAATGGGTTAATTTTTGGAAAAATAAATCCAAATTAACGGGTTCACTCTTACCAACCAAAAGACCAGACATGCCACCAATTATTAACTTTGGGTTCACTCTTGAAAAAATCAAGATCCCGGACGAGCAACCAATTATGTTACGAAACGGTTCAAGTATAGGGGTTTTACTGCCCGTAACATGTATGAAAGAACAACACGGCTCATGAAAGAGTATTTGGTTTAATACTCAAATGACAATAAATAACAAAGTGGCTTAAGTGCATCACAAAATGGTGGACAGAATGGCTCTGTGAGCCCAGAATTATGGAGTGACTTACATGGCGGATGAACAAACGACACAACCTAACACACAGACAAATGGAACTACAACTAAACCTGACATGAAACACATAAGCAGTCGGCTGGAGGGAAGGCCACACGCTGGAGTGCTCCCACACCACACGCAGCAGTGTTCCCACCCCGAAGTCCAGACAGAGAGTGAGCTTTATAGTCCAGGAAGCAAGGCCTGAGCTGCCACAGGACCAATCCGAGGGCTGATCAGGCTCCAAGCCACGCCCTCCTCAGGACGGCAACACATTAGGGACAACAATGCTCAGCACCTGCAGGGGACAGAAGCAACAACCAGTACCAGGCAACATAATAGGCACTCCTCCTATAACCTAGTACCTGCTAAAAACCTACTAATAAATATATATATAGATATGATAGCCTCAGCTCTATATATATTTATTATCATTAATCAAACATAATCAAAACAGCCAACAGCTGTCACAGATGCCTATTTTGCAGTTAAAACCCATTCTGACCTGAGATCAGATTCTAAAAATGTCTTCTACATCCTGACAGTTTTCTGAAAAAGCTATGTTTCTATGTCAGTCGTTCTTCGATTAAAATAAATAAATAGCAGACCTACAAGCTCGTAGCGCGCCACTCGGTGGCGTGCTATGAGCTTGTAGATCTGCTATTTTTCAATAGCTAAATGCATAACATGATGCTAATTACCAAAAGGGGTTCCCGCCCAAAATGGGTTAAAGGGTTAGTTCAGGACTTGTTCCACCACTGCTCCTAAACCTGCCTCCTTCCCTCCCTCCTCTCTCCTCTACCTCCACTTCATTGTGCACTGTATCTAGGAGAGTAACCATAACATCCACACCATGGCTTTCAACCGTGCCTTTCTGCTGCTTCTACACGCGTGTTCCCTGACCTGCGGCGTGTGGGCCAAAGTGGAGCTGGCGATGGAGAAGAGCGTCGAGGTGTACTTGCATGACTCGGCACAGATCCCCTGCCGGTACAACTTCAGGGACGACAACACGCCCAGCCTCGTCATGATCCAGTGGTTTGTGAGGGCCGCCAGCGGCAAGCGTGTGCGGATCTATTACGGCGACGGCATGAGCCAGAAGGTGGACGAGAACACAGAGTACAGCCATCGCATATTCGCCATCTCGGAGCAGCAGGACGTGCAGCTCGTCGTACAGGATGTTAAGCTGTCTGACGACAGAGAGTTCTTCTGCCAGGTCAATGGACTGGCCGCGGGCACCGCCGAGGGCAAGACACACCTCCGGGTGTTTGCTCCGCCAGAGGCTCCGCTGATAGAGGGTGTCCTCACTGGAATCTCTGTGACCAATGAGCTGCCGACAAAGGTAGCGACCTGTGAGGCCCGTTATGGTTTCCCCAAAGCCAACATCACCTGGTACAAGGACGACATGCCCCTGCTGCCCGCTCACCAACGTGTCAACCTGGTCACCCGGCAGCCCACTGGCTTCTACACGGTGCAGAGCGAGCTGCAGTACAAGGTGACCAAGGAGGACATGGACAGCCACTTCTCCTGTGAAGTCAGCTTCTTTGTTCCCGGTGCCGTCCGCACGGTGGAGTCCGAGCGCATCAACATCACTGTGCACTATCCCACCACCACGGTGGAGCTGTGGCAGGACTCTCCCCGGGTTCCCGTCAAAGAGGGGGACACCGTAGAGCTCCGTTGCCAGGGAGACGGAAACCCCCCGCCACCCCTGGTCTTCAGCAGAGAACAAGAGCCGGAGGTGGGATTGGACAGCAGCGGAGGAGACACGTTGGTCCTGACAGAAGTGACGCGCAGCGACACTGGAGTCTATCAGTGTCGCTCTCAGGATGAATACGACCCAGTCACTGGAGATGTGCAACTCACCGTGCACTACCTGGACCCAGTCGTGATGATGCCCAAAGAATCTGAGATCGTGTTCAGAGGAGATAGTCTGGCTGTGTCTTGCAATGCCCTCTCCTCTCTAGACACCTTCACTGTCTGGTTCAAGGACGGGACGCTGGTAGGACAAGGCCACACACTGTCCCTGCAGGACGCCACGTATGACACGTCAGGAGAATATGTCTGTAAGGTGACCGTTCCTGCCCTGCCAGACCTGCACACCACTGGAATCGTCCACATCATTGTCCAAGGTGCACCCCAGATCAAGGATGTGGCACTGGAGGAGGCAGAGGGTCACCTGGTCAACCTGAGCTGTGAGGCCTACGGACACCCACTGCCCACCATCTCCTGGAACATCGTTGGCAGCCAGATCTGGCATGAGGTGGTGGTGAACAGGGCCAATGAGAACACAGCTCACAGCGTGGTGTCAATCAATGTGACGTCAGACATCAGCGTGATGTGCAACGCCTCCAACGACATGGGAACAGAGATCAAGGCCTTCAGCATCAAAGCCATCCCAATGGTCACCTCTGCAGCTCCCTACTCACCTGCCGAGGACAACGGGGTGATCACCGCAATGGTTATCCTGTTCATCCTGCTGTTGGTCACCTTGGTTCTCTACTTCCTCCTGAAGACGGGCAAGATTCCCTGCGGACGCTCCGGAGAGCAGGAGAGTAAGTGGGTAGAGCTGTGAGCGGGCCAGCTGAAACACAATCTGTCCCTGCGTGGGAGCCTCTGGAAGCCCCCCATCCTTCCAACAGCAGCAGCACTACCACCACCATGCTGAGCCCACTGAGGACTGGCTTCTGCATCCATCACTTCAATGTACCCATCTCTAGTTCTCAACGGTTTTCTTTATTATTATTTTTTGTTCCATTTGTACGCTCTCAGATTTTTTTTGTTGCCAATTTTTTGGGGAAACAATACATAATCACGCACCAGTATATAGACACACATGATTCATAAACACACACAAACACACCAACTGTCAACACATACGATGACAAAGACCACAAGGTGTGTACATTTCTCTCTGTTTTTTTTTAAAGATGTTTGAATCGATGGTTCTCCAGGTTTTTATTTTATTTTTCCCCCCAAGAGATGTGTAGTCGTTTGCCGTTTTGCGTGTGAAATTTACTTTAGCGTGTGACATTTAATTTTGCTAACAAATACAAAAAATTAATTCAATATTCAATTAGTCAACACACCTTTCATGTATATTCAGAACAAGTGGTGGTTGAAGAAATTCAAAATGCAAAGCATTTAAAATGGCCCTCGCTAGTTAAATACATGCACAATGTCATCCTCCTACGTTACTGTTTTGCCATTATGATGAAACAAAAACAAATCATCATGGAGCATTCAGACAAATATGTTTTTTTGCAAACTACTGTTAAGCTTTTCTATTGTTTGCAAATAGTTTCAAACACAGATTGTCTTCTTTGTTTAGTTTTTTGACAAGGCTGTGCATTAGTAATAATCTGACTTGAGACTTGTCTTTTATTCAGAAGAAAGTTAAATTTTCACAGTTTTTGGGAGAATGTCCAGGCATATCTTTGACATGTTAAGCTGTAGCCTATCATTTTGGTTACTGCAGCCAGCCACGCCTGCTCTCTGTTCACATCGGGCCGAATCCTCGTAACTTCATAATTCAGCTCATTATGTTTTTTACCTTTTGCCCTAAATCAATGCCCACTACTGCGTCACACTACAGTGTCAGACAAAAGTAGCTAAAATTGCCTGTCTAGAAGCACATATCTGCTATTTTTCCTTTTTTCACCTTTATAGTATGTAAAACGTGGGGTTTCCATGCAACATGTAGGAAGCGAAGATAATAGACTTTTTGCCTTTTTGTTCTGCTGGCTGGCTCTACTTTGGATGTGAGTTGTGTAGTTGTAAACAAGCATTTATTTATGCTTTCCTTTTCTTTCTCTATTTTGAAGTGAAAACTTCTGAACCAGCACTGTTCCAATTTTTTTGTTTTTGTTTTTGTTTTAAATGTGTGTAAATTAAGAACAGGAAATGTTGTTATTTGATGCTTGCAACTCCCTTTTTTGCAAGAAAAGCAATAATAATAAAAAAAGATTCAAGTTGAAAAGGGTGTGTTTATATTTTTGGACTTCAAGCTGTATGAAATACTTGCCATTAATGTAGTGGTTGCAAAGCTATTAATTGATTGCCTGAGTCCCATGGCGGAGTCCCCAATAGTTCTGGTCATTTAGGGGCACTGGGGGCCACTCATTGAAATTAAATAATTCCACAAAACTAGCATGATTTGTATTGTTAACCTATTTCTACGATATATGGTAGAAATAGGTTAACAATACAAATGACGCTGCAAATTATTGAGCAACTTTCGTTCAACTTTGGCCCCTCTGTCCATAAATTATGATCCAACTCCACCCTGCCAATCAGTGTGTGTGTGTGTGTGTGTGTGTGTGTGTGTGTGTGTGTGTGTGTGTGTGTGTGTGTGTGTGTGTGTGTGTGTGTCTGTGTGTGTGTGTGTGTGTGTGTGTGTGTGTGTGTGTGTTAACTTGGGAGAGTGAATTAGATGGATGATCCAAGATTTGGGTCACAAGGTGGCGGTAATGCACCAAAATCTGGATGCCAGCTGCGGTAAAACAAAAAGAAGAAGAATAGGGTTGTCATTGTCACACGAGCCAAACTGAACTAAGAAAATAACAAAATACAGTAGTGTTGAGCGTTTTATTGCCTTTTAAAACTGTATTTGTGTGATTCTACTCTTTCTACATCCTTAGAAACAGCTTTTTGAATCCAAAGGGAGTGGTGAAATAAAATTACCGTAGTAGACTAGACTTACTAGACTAGAGAGAATGGGTGAGAGGCTCATGGCTGAGAGTTCCCTGGATCCAAAGTGTCCTAAAGAAGTAAGTCCTAGCATAAATTATGGTGCACTGCACTTGTCAAAGGTGATGTCATTCTGTCCCTGGGAAGACATTTGTTTCAATCTTTTTCTTGTGCCAATGTATGTCATATTGTGAAGAATGAAAGTCAACTGCAACAACTCCAAAAGTGGAAGGTGTCAATGTCTGGGATGTGGCTGGAAGGAGCTAAATAAGGTAGTAAAGGCATTATGATTCTTGGTTAGGATCTGCCAAGAATCTGTGATATGTCATTATATGTATAACACCTGCATTCTAAGGATGGCTCTGAAAATAATCGGGTAACCCTAGCTCTCACCCAGCCAGTGCACTTTTTATCCCACTTCTTCAGGGAAAAGGTTCTAAAGTATTTAGAGCAAACCACTAGTTTCTGTAACAGCACATATCCTGAGGCAGTGATGAACCATAACTTTCCATCATCAGTTCAGAACATTTCTTTTTAACCACCTGAACCTTAATTATTACCTATTCTGGGAATGTCACAATAGGCGAATATTTGGCAAAGACAGCAGGTTATGAGCCAACAAACACCATTGGGCATTTGGGACAAGGAAGTAATTAATATAGGGTTTAAGTGTTAATTGCACCAGTCATTTCTGTATTTTGTTGTTTTGTGTGTATTGCATTTCATTATAGTGTTTTGTCTCCTGTGTTCACACCAATTCAATGACTCTTGAGTTGATTCAATTAGTCTTGATACAGTTCTAACTTTGGCCTTCAATCATGATCCTCTCATGTACTTACCGCATCTGCCCTCCAGGTGTCAGTAGTGACTGAGCACTAGTGTTGATTTTGACAGCAAATTTCGATTTAGTTTTTTGTCATCAGAAATGTTTGTTTTAGTCGACTAATTATAAGATTGTATGCACTGTGACGTGTTGTGAGATTGTAGATTTGCTATTTTCAGCATGCAACCAAGCATACAATGACTCGTCTTTTAGTTCTACTGGATCTCTTCTCCACTAGTCCCTCCCTATAACATTTATTTTTTAATTTGTTGACAAAATTGTCAATATATTTACTTAGATTTAGTCATCATATAGCTTAGTTTTTATTTAGTTTTCGTCTGTGATTAATGTTTTTATTTTTTTTCCCTTCCTTTCTTCGTCTTCTTCTAGCTATGACGTGTTCAGGAACTACTGCTGCCGGGAGCGAGGGCCCTATGGAGCGAGGGCCCTATGGAGCGAGGGCCCTATGGAGCGAGGGCCCTATGGAGCGAGGGCCTATGGAGTGAGGGCCCTATGGAGCGAGGGCCCTATGGAGCGAGGGCCCTATGGAGCGAGGCCCTATGGAGCGAGGGCCTATGGAGCGAGGGCCTATGGAGTGAGGGCCCTATGGAGCGAGGGCCCTATGGAGCGAGGGCCCTATGGAGCGAGGCCCTATGGAGCGAGGGCCCTATGGAGCGAGGGCCCTATGGAGCGAGGGCCCTATGGAGCGAGGCCCTATGGAGCGAGGGCCCTATGGAGCGAGGGCCCTATGGAGCGAGGGCCCTATGGAGCGAGGGCCTATGGAGTGAGGGCCCTATGGAGCGAGGGCCCTATGGAGCGAGGGCCCTATGGAGCGAGGGCCCTATGGAGCGAGGGCCCTATGGAGCGAGGGCCCTATGGAGCGAGGGCCCTATGGAGCGAGGGCCCTATGGAGCGAGGGCCCTATGGAGCGAGGCCCTATGGAGCGAGGGCCCTATTGAGCGAGGCCCTATGGAGCGAGGGCCCTATGGAGCGAGGGCCTATGGAGCGAGGGCCTATGGAGCGAGGGCCTATGGAGCGAGGTTCCACTACCTAGGCGACTGCACAAGATGGCAGGCCATCAGGGCATATTCTGCTGCACCAGGAGTTTGTCCTGGGAAAAAGACCTCCACCAGGTAGGATACCGGTATAATATATTATACCCACATACTGTAGGCCTATGTGCAGCGTGAAATCATATAAATAAAGTGTTCTACAGTATGCAAGAGTCAAACTCACTCAGGATTTTACTTTACTACTACTGTAATATTTCAGCGTTAACTTTCCGCTCACCTGTGTGATACAATGGTTGTTTTATACCCAGACTCGTTGAAAGCATTCAACATCTTGTTGAGAAACCTTTTTGTATTTTATTTTCACTCTGTCCTTGATTCATTCTTTAAAGAACTCAGTTCAGATGGTCTTGCTGGAAAGATCACAGGCACTCCAGTTGAAAATAAGCAGGATGGAGCTCTAGAGTTGTAATTGTTGTTGTTAATTTGTTACAAGGCCTATACTTTGTCTGTTCGTAAACATACCTTTTCCATAAAATTGCATATTATGCAGGATGTTTTGTAGTATTAGGAATGACGCAAATGATTATATTGATCTCCTCAGTCTCATTTCTCTGCGAGCCTCCTGACACCACTAGACGTTTGTGTGAAAGACCGATTTGCTCACCAATCAATACACTCATGCACAGGCACTAACATACTACATTTCCTGAGAGGCTATGTCAAGGCCAGACGCCGCGTGCATGCATGTGCACTGCATGTGCACTGCATGCGCACTGCATGCGCACTGCATGCGCACTGCATGCGCACATACATGCCTGCCTGTGCATGAGGGCTCCACTACTTCCCCCAACCTTGAAGGCAATCTCCTAATTGGTACAAAAATCTGTGTAGGGAGTTAGAGTTCTGAGAAAGAGAGAGAGAGAAAGGGAGGGTGAACAAAGTGAGAGGGGGACAGAGAGGTGGGGAGAGAATTGAGTACACAAGGTAAGGTGGTGAGAGAGAGAGGCAGATGGAGGACGAGACAGAGACAGTGGAGGACGGTGCAGAGACAGAGTTAAAAAGGCGCACTCCTCCTTATTGGCTCTGGTGTCTACTCCACCCACACACCAAAGGTCTTCTCCTATGAGTCAGTCTTCCTTCCTGGAGGGGAACGGGAGGAGTTGCTGAGTCGTCCTGAAAGAACATCATGTGATCACGGAGCTTTTGTTAATCAGTTCTACGGGTGCGTTCCAGGTGACCATAGGGCCCCGCAAAATGGTGACGCTGTATCGATATTGTGATGGGAGACTGTTTATCGTCTGGTGTTTTGGATAGCGTGACAATGGTATCACAGTGTAGTGTGTAGTCTTTTTCTGGTTTTAATCACGTTAGCCCTATTTTATGCTCTGAAAAAGTGATATTTGCTTTTGTCCATATCGCCCAGCCCCTATAGGTGGCGCTATGTGATGTTTCAGGTGGCCATGAAAATGCAGCATGACACCTTGACAAAACTCTGACAGTTTCATGGGAGTGCGTGCGCTTGTCGCTCTGCTTGTGTCCATAGTATACCTGCTGCGGTTCTCAACCTATTCTTTATGGAGGGACAGACAGTAGAGTAGGCTGACAGGAAATGGGGAGAGAGATGGGCGGGAAGACATGCAGTAAAGGTCGTCGGGATCGGGAGTCGAACCCGCGGCACACTGCCAGACTGGATTTGCCAGCCAAGGTGCCTGGACCACTGAGCCATGGCCCAGAACCTCCACATGATTATTGTTCTTGAATTTAGATATGACCATTGACAGGGTTGCTGTGATTTAACTTCAGTACTACTTCAGTACTAATAATATAGTCCTCACTCCTTTGGGGTATTTCTTGTCACTGTACATTTGCACACGTGTAAAATGTGTCCACCAAATGTACCCATCCAAACAATTAGGTAGTAGAGATGCTCCGATAATCGGCCATATCGACCGATATTCACTCTGATCGCTAATCGGCATTTACCCTATCTGTGATCGGCAATTTACCTTTTTGACTCTGCTGGAAAATGGCACATACTGTATCAGAAATATGTAAATGATACAGTATATCACTTAACTGATTATTCGATTTCTCAAATTGAATAGGATTCCTTTTAGAATAATGGATGGTGGTCAAGTAGCATGAGCCAATTCTGTTCTGAGGTTTATTAAGAGGCTTTACCATCAGATGTCAGCTGAACCTCTAAAACAATAGGATGCAAACTGTCCAGTGACGCACTGCGTTAGGCAGTGGATGCCAGGTCTGTTTCTGTTGAGTCACTGTTGGCAGTGTCTCACAGTCGGAGAGAGAGAGAGAGAGAAAAGGACACTGCCTGGTAGGTACAGGAACTGGGAGGCCGGAGAATGCAAATTGAGCTGGTTTAGTTGTAGTTTGGCTACAGGCTGTCAACCAACATGGGCTTCCTTTTCTTCTCTTACACAATTAGGAAGGACACACATCCTCAGCGCACACCCAGGCTGTCATGTGTCAGCATAATAGAACGAGACAACAGTGGCCAATAAATACCATACATTCACTTAGCTCTGGTCCATAGCTCTAATGCGTTTCATTTAGAGCTATGTTACTCTCAACTTCCGCCGCTCGCATGAATGCAGACCAGCCTCTACTCTTTAGCGTAAATAAAAAGAACGTTTTTGCTACTCACCAAAACAAAGGCGAGTTGTGTCATTAGAAAGCCTACTTTCCTTAGTGGACGCACTCTGAGCCCCCCACCACACGTATAAACTGTACTTTTTGGATTTTGTTTCCACCGGGAAAAAAATATTTTTAGTTACTCCGCTGCGCCCTCTACCGATATTGCCCAGAGAACTGCCTCATAGAGAATATTTTTCCTCCGGTGAAAAAAAATCCCTTTCTGGCCAAAAAGTACCGTTTATACGTGTGGTGGGGGGCGGGGGGGGGGGGGGGGGGGGGGGGGGGGGCTCAGAGAACGTCCACTAAGGAAAGTAGGCTTTCTAATGACACAACCAGCCTTTGTTTTGGTGAGTAGCAAAAACGGTCTTTTTATTTACGCTAAAGAGGAGAGGCTGGTCTGATTTCGATTTGAGATTTAAAACGGAAAGTTCCATAGCCTTACTGCGCAGGGCAGAATGGTAGAAGCAGTAAGGCTATGGATCAGAGCTAACATTCACCCATCTCTAGTCATTTCCCAGCAAACACTTTTTCACACTCTTCAGTGAATAATAGATTATTCTAACTGAATTGTATACTACGTCAGTACGTCTATATAATGCAGTGTTCACTAGCTGACATTTAGAACTACACTTATTTTAGTTTGAAGACTTCAGTTCAGGTTCAGCAGGCTCCTCGCAGGTGTGCTGGATTATCTACTGACATACAGTAATTCATCATTCTTGGCCCTGATAGCATCCAGGATGGGCACAAGTACACAATATTTACATATTATAAACCTATTGTTATTTACAATATTAGGCTGTTGATGGTATAATGATGACATTTTTTATATTATTAGTATTACTCCAGATTTGAACTGCACAAACTAAAATGTAAGTCATGAAGCTAATTAAGGAAAATGTGCTTTTTTCCCCTGCCTGACCAAATTAAGCTATTAAACCATAAAACTTTAATGAGCTTCTTGAGGTGGTTGGTATTTAGTTTAGCACAAGCCTACAGACATTGAGTGTAGTTCTAATTATGGACATTCATGCCACTGTGTCAACAGATGGGGACCGAAGTGAGTGAGGATTATTGTAATTCACCTGTTTAATGTCATGAATCATGATCTTATTATCTAAACTGGGCCCATAAATTCCGGCTTCCCTGCAATCCGGTTTAAGTGTGCCTTTGAGATTAGGCTTGTCCTTTCACCCACCAAATGTTCCCTCTCCCTTGACAGGTCCTAACACAAGAACCCCCAGTGGTCAGCCTTTGAAATGATGCCGTCACTAATGAGTCCTAATCTCCAAATGCCACTTTGTCTATTTATTTACTGATCAAGGCCTTATTTCTCCTAGGGAGGCGATGGAGATTAAAATAGTGTGCTAGCTCTTGGCAGGGGAAGCTGTTGTCAGCCTCCTCAGCCCTTCTTTATTGGCCCTTATTAGGGCAGTGAACTGACTTCTCCATTCTGTAGGCGTTTAACTGATGGTTTTATCCAGAATAACTTTCAGAGAGTGAGAAGGACTGCACAACATTTTAAAATGGTGAAAATAGTCAATCTCCATTGTAACTTTAATTGTTTTACCAGTAAGTTAGATATTAGAAGTAGAATCAAATGGGACCTTCAAATCATGTTTAGTGGCCCAGCTCAAACATCTGGTCACCTAGGCTGCTGAGGCAGCCTAACGGCGTGCCGCGGGTTCGACTCCCGATCCCGACGGCCTTTGTCTTCCCCCCCCCATCTCCCTCCCCAATTCCTGTCAGTCTACTTTCAACCTATCAATAAAGGCAGAAAAAGCAACAAAAAAATAAAAGTAATCATGTTTAGTTGCAGGTTTAGATGCAGGGATGAATGCGATCCTTTGGCTATGCACTTTAAACAGGCAGGCCACAGTATCAGCCAATTGCTATGTATAGGCATGGACAAATCAGGAGCACCGCCTTTTTGATTGATTGATTTATTTATTAACAGTTTGCAGAATTACAGTACATTTCAAGTAAACTGTAATCTTTTCTTTTTTTTTTAAACAAAATGGCATGTAGTTCATCAAAAGTCCCAGACGGTGTAAGATTAAGTCTCCCTGATATTTGTTCACCTCCTGTATAATAACACAGTTCTGGGTTGTGAAGCCATGGAGGAAATATGGCATGTCACTGAGTTCTGTGTGTTGCTCTCACATTCCTCTGAGCTCCATTCAACGCCCACCGGTCTCACTACTGTACCAGTTCTCATCGCTACCAGCGGTATTTCTCAGGGGAAAGTCTGCCATTGCCGTGGACATCACCAAACGCACGCACACAACAGACACAGGCAAGCGGGAACAGCACACACCCACACATGGAAACCAGTGTACACACACTGTTGACTGTAGCACAAATAAAGACATGGACACACGCTCTCACTCTCGATGTCACACACCAGTCTTGGGGGAGTTCTACCATTGTATCGGACAAATGTCAACACACCCACACAGCTTGTCACATAAGCACAAAGTCACACACTCATCCGCACACATTAGCAGATTTCCCACATTTTCAAATGCCCACATATACACACACTCATTCACTCATAAACCGTAGCTGTCAAACAGAAATCACGTACCGGTATGTCCAAAACACTTTCAGGAAATGAGGAAAAATAACCTGTGTTCCAATGCAGTAACAAGCTATTGTTAACACTTTTCATTGGTTATATTTAGGTTTATTTATGGTTGGAATTGAGTCGCTGGCAGTGCCAGGAAGTTAGGTTTGTCAGTAATAATGTACTTATTTCACATATATACGGTATATGTGATTATATGATCAGCATTGTAGAGACAACCGGTAATACTGTTAGTACTATAATACAACTTGTGTTGTGCCTCACTGCTTCTTTTGGTTTTCGTTTTGTGTAAGTGGAAGTGCATGCTCCTGTACTGTACGTCTTGGTGGGGGTGGGGGGGTGGGCGGGCGGGTAAATACAGGTGTGTGTGTGTGTGTGTGGTGTGTGTGTGTCACCTGGTATCCATATTTTGGGCATGTCATTGGAAACACATTCTCCCTGCATGCTGCAGTCATGGCACCCATCACAAGTGTGAATTTGGACATGCATACGTGCAGAAGGTCATCCTGGAATGTTTGGAGAGTGGTTTACGAGGAACATGCTACCATTCTGGACGACTGCCCCACAAAAGAAGAAAATATTCCAATGTTCTCCTTGAGAAAATGTCAAATTTCAAGGCTGTGAAAGGATGTTCAGCCCCCCCCCTTCACCATGGAGATCCCTGACCCTGGTAACTAATCACCGGTGACCACGATACGTGTTTGATTGGCCTCCGAGTGGATTGTAGCAACTGACCGTGCTGGGTTTCATGTGTGCTGTGATTGGACGCATGCTAGACCTCATTAAGGTGGCCTGACCCAGGGCTGTCGAGGTCAGGAGGTCACAGCAGAGGACCAGCTGGTGTAAACAGTGAGGAAGACGTCCTGTCCACTGTGGCCAGGCCTAGATTCATTAGGACTTTGGACTCATGGTCTTGACCTGCTCTGCAACCGTGCAACGTAATGTGTCCCGAGACAACCTATACTATTGTTTATTTGTTTTAAGCTGTGTTTGTGTTTTACCTCTGAAGGGCATGTCAACCAATTGATTGTGTAAGATTATACTCCAACCAGAGCCTGAAAATGGATCATTCATTCATTCAGAGATTGAAAGTATTCGTGTCTTCCTCTCTCTATATATAGGGGGGTGTTGGGTAGGGATGCACCGATCCGGCTTTTTGGCATTCGATACCGATTTCGATACATGGGGGTCCAGTATCTGCCGATACAGAGTACCGATCCGATACCCCCCACAAAGAAACGTAATAACCTATTAAGCTGTATGCCTCACTGTGTGGAGTCTGGAATCATTATTTTGTGTAAGGCAACATCAAGGCTTGACTTAAACATTACTTTCCCAACTTTGTAAAACAAAATGTAACAAACACAGATATAAATGCACTGAATTATTTATTAAATAACTGTGCAACAATTAGACCAGGTTAATGTGTGCGCAGGCTAGCCTGGCTGCATTCCACATGTTATACTGTCAATACTACACTGCTGTGTCACAGAGGAGGTAGAGTTGTTTTCATACTGTAATTACACATAATTATCGGATCGGATAATGGATCGGCCACCGATCCGATACCCGATCTAGAATTTTAGCCTGGATCGGCGCCGATCTCCGATACGAGTATCGGATCGGTGCATCCCTGGTGTTGGGGGGGGGGGGGGGGGGGGGGGAGAAGCTTTTTTGCAGTGGCTTTGAGACGGCGTAGCCTTGGATGAGGGGGGGGATCAGATCCGCTGATGTGTTCGGCCGTCCGCACAACCCTCTGCATTGCCTCGCGGTTGATGTCGGTGCAGCTGCCATACCAGGCAGTGAGGCAGCCCGTCAGAATGCCCTCTGTGGTGCCTCTGTAGAAAGCTCTTGGGACTTTGGGACCCAGGCCAGCTTTCTTCAGTTTTCGGAGAAAGTAGAGGCGTTGTTTGCTTTCTTCACCACCCGCTCGGTCTGCACTGCCCAGGTGAGGTCCTCTGTGATGTGCACCCCCAGGAAATTGAACTCTCTGACCCTGTCCACGGTTGGAGCTGAACAAAGCAACGAAGTCGTGGGTGTAGAGAAGGGGCTTGAAACGCATCCCTGAGGGTCGGAGGCAGAAGTTGTTTCTGCCACCTGACGTCTTTCTGTAAGGAAGTCAAGAATCCAGCTGCAAAGGCTTGGGTTTAGACCCAGATTCCTTAGCTTGGTGTCGACTACCCATAATGGTGCCAAGCAAACTAGCAAAATGTACTATAGTCATACTGAAAAAGTGACAGCAGCGCAGGATCAAATTAGTGAGTCCTTTCTGTACAAGAGTTTGACAATTGCACCCTGGTGCAGAAAATGGGTATCCATGGGTGGTATTCAAGTGACCTTTCAAACCTCTTAGTTGCCAGTGACTGTATACTAATAATATTATATTTTTCAGTTTTCTTTTATTTTGTAAGGACTTTTGAAACACACATTACTCCTCCAGATTCTGTCCAAAAAGCTTTCAAAGTATGCAGGATTGGCCCCGTTTTGAACAAAAAGTCTCAAATCATGAACGCAGCGTGCAATTTATGTGAAATCTTTCACGGACTTTCCTACTAGGCTGAGGAATATATCCCACCCTTTTCACATTGGCCTGTTATAGCACCACCAACACAGGTGGATTTGTGCAAAACACATTTTTGGAACAAAATGCCTCAAATCATGAACGCAGCGTGAAATTGACATGAAATCTATCACAGACTTTCCTACTAGGCTGAGGAATATATCCCACCCTTTTCACATTGGCCTGTTATAGCACGACCAACAGGTGGATTTTTGCGAAACACATTTTTGGAACAAAACGCATCAAATCATCCAATTGCCATCCAAGGCGTAAGAAGAAATGGCACCCTTTTCACATTGGCCTATTATAGCGCCACCAGGAGGCCACAACCTGACCTGCCCAGACCTGTGCCTTTACCTTATTATTATAACCTGCAACCTGCTGGATACCTGGGTTTATGCCCTCTCAGGCACAGAAGAGTTTCGCTCATGGCTGAGAAAAGGTAGAGAAACTGGCAGCAGTCCAAACCATCATCACAGATTACAACTTGTCCAAAATGCAGCAGCTAGAGTTTTAACTAGAACTAAGATGAGAGAACATATTACTCCAGTTTTGGCATCACTGCACTGGCTTCCGGTTGTTTTTAGGATTGATTTTAAAATTCTGTTACTTGTCTATAAAGCTCTCAATGGTCTCGCACCTCCGTACCTCCGTGACTGCCTACCTAGATATGTCCTTAGCCGCCCCCTCAGGTCCTCCAATGCTGGCCTACTTGAAGTGCCTAAAAGAATGTGCACAAAAAAGTATGGTGAGGCAGCTTTTTGCTTCTACAGCCCAACAGCCTGGAATAAACTTCCATTCGAGCTCAGACACGCACCCTCTGTAGACATTTTTAAATCTCAACTCAAGACTCACCTCTTCACCCTTGCTTTTAGTTGAGTTTTACTATGCACGTTCCTACCCTGCCCTGACTGATTTGCTGCATGTGGTGTTTTTATTTGTTTTTATTTATTTAATGTTCTTATATTCAATTTTGTTCTCTGCCATTGTTCTATCATTTTAACTACTTGTGTTTTATTGTATTTTATTTTTGTGTCCTGCCCTGTGAAGCACTTTGAGCTGCATTTATGTATGAAAAGTGCTATACAAATAAAGTTTATTATTATTATTATTATCATGGTGCCAAGGTCAGGCCTCTGGCCAATGCAGAGAGAGCATCTCTGCTCCAGCAGCTTCCACCACCTCGTACAGCACTCTGTCCATTGTTCCATGATTTTCACACACCAATTCAGTAAAGTGAATTGCCATTGGATGATTTTCACAGCTAAATCAAACATATCATTTAAAAAAGCATGAACATGCTTCACATACAAACCGATGACGATATAGAAAAGTAACTTCAACAGAAGCACTAATGTCATCTATTTCATTCATATTATGGCATGCAAATGTAAATCTGCATGCATGTAAATCGTTTATTGTGCTGTGAATAATTAACATATGGTTGAAGCAGTAATACAATCTGTATGGTAGGGTATGTTTAGGTTAAGTTATACAATTTACAATCACGGCAATAATACAATATGCACATATTTATATCTGCAGTGGTTTGTCTCCCAGCCTAAACTACTCTTCTATTGAGAAATGTTGACCGTGGTGTCAGGTATTAACACCTACTGGTTGACAAAAGTCAATAAACTAAGCAGAATGATCACCGGACTGAACATTAGATGCACCACCACCTTTATTGTATAGCTCATTGTATGGGAGATTAATCGGCAAACACATCGGTATCGGCCGATTCTAGTTGTTTTTCGATTAATCAATCAAACCGATTAATTAATCGGTCCTGTGTGTGTGTGTGTGTGTGTGTGTGTGTGTGTGTGTGTGTGTGGAAAGTGTGAAAGAAAATAATTAAAGGGATCCTTTTAATAAGCTACGCTGTCACTGAAGCATGTTGGTGAAGCACTTCATATATTGGCTACTGCCATGCAGAGAGAGAAGACTGTTTCTAGAACCTTAATTTCACCATGCTGGCGGAAACACACTGTTTGTTTTTTAACCCTTGTTGTTTTTTAATCTTCATGAAATAAAGGATTTTTCTAGGGCCTTGGACCCTCTTTAAAGTTTGCCACTTTCTTACCTTCTCTCTGTGAGTCACTCTGTGTAGCGGTCACAGCAGGCCCCGGAGGCCAGGAAATCTTTTTGTCCAGCTCTGCAACTCTTGAACACATTCACCCAAACATGTTGATGAGCCTTCAGGCCACTGCAAAGAGTACAACCTGGCATTGATCAGGGCAAGAATTCGATGGATGCTGACAAAGGGTTAATGGTGTCGGAGACGACAGAGAGGTGTGTGTGTGTGTGTGTGTGCGTGTGCATGTATGTGTGCGTGCATGCGCGTGTGTGTGTGTGCGCACGTGTGTGCATGTGTGTGTGTGTGTGTTTGCGGTGCCCCTCACACACATCATTAACAGTGTGGGCTCCCTCGGGCTAATTGGCACATACCAGTGTATCTGAAAGGTGTCTGTGTCATCAAAACTAAATGTTGAGTCAGTGCGTGGTTTACTCCTCCATGTTCTTGCCCCCCCCCCCCCCCCCATCCCACACACCCCCCCATTTGACTAAACTGCAAAGTCTCATTAAAATGGAAGAAATGGCATATTTGGGAGTGTTTTGTTTTTTGCATTTTAAGGTATGCACAGTTATCCTTAACTTTCATCTCTTCTCCTCTCCTCTAGGATGGAGGTCTACCTACAGAACACCAGCCTGAAGACCATGCTGGACCAAATGTCCTCAGCAGTGCTACCGACCCTCCGTCGCATTATGAGGTATCTCCTCGTCTTCAAATGTCTTAAAGGTACACTATCACAAACATGTCCACTGTATATTTGTTCTGTTGTATAGGGGAAATGTTCAAAATAGTAATTTGTTTCTATAAACTATGATAGTCATCAATAATTAACTGAAATCCACCGAAACAGTGTGCTTAGATGATCAATCAAGCTTAAATGCCTTATGCTTATGCAATCAAGAATAGGTCAACCATGATATAGTTGTCATTTCTCGTAATATCAGTAATAATCAGTATTGCAAATGAATTAACTAGTAAATAGATCAAAGTTGTAAATTTTATGTCAGTTAATCAAGTAGTTTAACTGCTTATTCTGCTAGACTAGTAGAGTCTAAAGGGATGGACTGACAAAAGCACAAACTGTTACAACTGATTACCTTACATGACACAACAGCAGGTGCTAGTTCATGTCCTAATGAGGCATTATAGACTGATCTACAAGCCTTTGCACTTACCCCTGAGCACACGACACTCATTATTAGTCGTTGTTAGTCGCATAATACACTTTTTAAGACTTGGTAGAAAACACAATTAAGCAAATGGGGTTGTTAAATCAAAAATAATTTGATTAGTATGCAAGTTTTTCTACTAATGTATCTTTTGCTATTAGTATTCGTTCTGTGTGTTGAGAGGAGAATTGAGAATAGGGGTATTTGTCATGTAATGTTATCAATGAGTGTGGAACGCGTATATCTAGTGTGCGGCTGAGCATAGACATGCTAACGCCCCACCTGCCTCTGATTGGCCTACTGACACTGCCCGTCTTGACTGTACACTGTTTGTACCGCATCGCTGAGCACATGTAACTGGTTGTAATGATAGCTAAGGGGTCTGAGCTCATGTAACTGGTTGTAATGATAGCTAAGGGGTCTGAGCTCATGTAACTGGTTGTAATGATAGCTAAGGGGTCTGAGCACATGTAACTGGTTGTAATGATAGCTAAGGGGTCTGAGCTCATGTAACTGGTTGTAATGATAGCTAAGGGGTCTGAGCACATGTAACTGGTTGTAATGATAGCTAAGGGGTCTGAGCACATGTAACTGGTTGTAATGATAGCTAAGGGGTCCAAGTGCTTTGGATAAAGGCGCTATAAAAATGCACTATTTACCGTTTTACCTGCTGCTGTTGCACCCTCCTACCGGCAAGATATGACCCAGCCCTACACCCCTTCCCACATATTTCTATATGCAAGTATAGCAGTGTCTCAGAACCTCAGCCTGATGGCCTCAAAGGTCTAATATCTCCCCCGGTCCATAGAGATATCCCTTTGGTCTAGTGGTTAAGATGTTGGACTTTCATGCGGGAGACCCGAGTTTGAATCTCGGGCGTTACACAACCACAAGACATCTTTACCTATGTTCCCTAAAGACGACCTCGCCAAGCGTCCCAGATTCCTCTCCCTCTTGGCTCTGAAGCTATGGAATGAACCCTCCCTATCAGGCAGGACTGTGGCTTTGCTTCCCAATTTCTGCCACAGTCTGAAAACTCACCTCATCACACCCTAGCACGCCTTATTTCCGTGTCATTACTTGTTCCTTACTGCCTGCATTCTTGCCTATACTATTTAGATAGATGCTAGTTATACTAAGCAGATAAAATGTTGGTTTGTATGCTTTTTGCTTGTTTGCAGTGAAATTTCTCTAGAGGATACGGGACAGCAACTCGTTTTCAAGGGGGTCCTCACTCCTCACTCGCTATGTAAATGGCACCTGCAATCCTAGCTAGTTTTCTTGACTGCTTTCCCCGTTGTTGGTTGATTAGGTTTCTACTTCTGATCTGACACTTACTTTGCAAGTCTCTGCATGAGAGCTCTACTAAATTTTAAATTGCGTTTTTGGCAACAACAAACCTGGCACATATTTTACACACCCCACTCATACACAATTGTGAACAACTCAAACGGCACCACAAATGAAGTGTCACCAAAGAATCTCCTCCTGTGATTTATAGCTTCTGCCAATTGTGCCATCGATTTTCCGCTCCATTCTTTCCCTTCCCATTGACGGTCTAGTCAGATTTCACAGCATTCATTCCAGCTTTTCAGCCCCAATCAACGTGAATGATACTTCACAAGGAGTCATACTACCAAGATTAAAATGTAAATGTTTAATTCCTGTTCTGTCCATCTATGTTTTCTGTCTGTGCTTATTGATAAGAGTTCACTCATAACCAGCTTTGTTTGTAAGTTGTTGCCTTAGGCTTAGGCTAATCCTTCTAGAACAGGGTCTGTATATATCTAGGGTTCGAAATGGTCAGAAGTAGACCTATCACAGCTTAAGCCGATACGGGCATGCTGTCATGAAACTGAGCCACCGTTGTCCATGAAAGCCTGACATGCCAGGTAAAGTGAAATTCATGAAGAGCGTCAAAGTTGCTGTGAGTCAACTGACCTCTGTCTTGATCCTAACCATGAAGGCACTTGGGATGGATTGTGAGTGCAGTAGGAGCGTCCGAGCCGGACCGGAGCAATCATTCCAGCATGTCATGGTCTGATTCATGGCCCTGCGTTGCCTAAACGTGGCACTGCTCTGGAATGTTCAGTGAAGACAGTGGTGCTGGCGTGACAAATGCTGTAGGTGCGTGTGAGACGGTAACTTGAAAGCGGTTTAAAAAAGAAACCCATTCCTGATGGGAACAGGTGCACAGCAGCAGAGCTTCTCTGTTCCCAAGTGCCTCTCGGGGGCCTGGCGAGCTTAAAGGGATTGTCTGGATAACAATACACTAGAGCGTTTAAGTGTATGACAGATATGCCATTCAGTCAGTGGAAAGGTAGGGAGTGTTAGAATATATTTATGAGTTAATGGTTTAGAACAGGTGCTGGAGAACAAACAATATTCACAGAACAGTTGTTTTAAAGTCATCTCTAAGTATCCCAGAGGGGAACAAAAGGTCTCTGATGCTGTCTCAAAGCCCAGAGAGGCTTGGTGCAGTTACAACACGGTACTTGTGTTATACTGGAGCTTGTCCAATAGAATCCAGCTGGACCAGATTGGCCTGTCAGAGTGCACTTGAGAATCACATTCATTAGGTTACTTTGCCCAAAACTACGAAGGCTCTACTGCCCTCTCGGTGAGAGAGGGAAAAACAGTTCAGAACATTGTTCAAAAATATATAATTTTGTTGCATAAACATTGCCATTGAGATTGAGATTTACACTTTTAAGTTATGCAATCCGAGTCAGCCACCAGGAGGATCTATACTTAAGCACTGGAGTTGAGTGCTTTGTCCACCACTGGTTTTGACCTGTGCCACTCGGGGAGAGGGGGACCGGCCAAGACAGATCTACAAGGGAAATGAGACATTAATGCTGACCAGTCGTCTTGTGTAATGATATCCTGTTGGTGTTTAGCGCTATAGGTCAGATGTCATTGGTTAAATGGTGCCTGGCAGCCCCAGGAAACAGGAAATGAATGCTTGTGGGTGCATGCCGTACCACCACCATTTGTCGGCTGATTTAATTGTGTCAGGAACTGTCTTCACTTCTCCTCCTCTTCCTCCGGAGAAGGGAAAGAAAAAAAAAGAACAGGTTTGAATTGTCTTTCCTCATGGTGTTCCCTAGCAACCGTTACAGTCCCCCAGTTCGTTTACAATCTCCTCAATGCGTGCGCACCCACGTCCACGACTAAATCTGTCCCTGATCTCGCGAAACAAAACATGTTACGCAATCCAATTCTGTTCTTCTGTATCTTCAGTCGGATTAAGCGTGTTACATTTCTCATGAAATTAATTGAATTCACAAACTTTGACGAGAGATGGCCCATATTTGCACCACTTGTTTTATCAACATGGCCTTCTGACTTGACATATGCCGTTATCTTGCTTTTTCAACACGTCCCCTGCTGCCCCAAATTCAACGCACGTGCTGTTAGGAGGGACAGATTGTTTTCAAGTGTGCGGACCACACCTCAGGCTCCAGCTGTCCGTGGCGTGCGTTGTGTTTTTGATGAATGCACTAATGAGATAAGAGCCAGTACACAACGGTATCGGCATTTGCTCGGAACAGCACCCCACCCACTATGGTTAAAAATATAAACAATGCTTTGTAACAGGAGTACCCTCCCTTGCATGTTAGTAATAACCAGCAATCTGTGAGTGATGATCATCACTCACTAGATCATCCCACAGAGTCGTGGTTGCATGTTGGCCTTGGTAGTAATTATGCAACAAGGGATATTAACATCTAGCACTATTCAACACATTTGTGTGTCTAGGTTGGGACAAACATGTGTATTGCTTTGTGTGGCTTTTCAACACAACAGATCAACTGAATACAGCACATGTGTGAGGTCTCCACATGAGAGAAGCCACATTTCTCAGGCAAGTGGCAACGCCCACCTAGCCTGGGAAGATATATTGCTCTTAAGGGCTTCAGGCAGGGCTACTTCTCAGCCAGTAATAATAATGCGACCCAACAACACCCCCATACAGATTGGTTAAAAATAACATTTTATTCATTAAATTAAAACCTGGATTGAAACTTTTAGTATGCGATCAGAACTGTAGGCTATAAGTTTACCACAGCTCCACAAATCTGAGCCTTGTGTTAAATAAAAGAGAGAGAGAGAGGGAGAGAGAGAGAGAGAGAGCAGTGGGTGAGATGTGTTGTGAAATAAACTTACACACTTTCTCCCACTCTCTCTCTCATTGCACACATGCACACACCGCCTACCTCAGAATGGAACCGGATGAAATAGAAAGGGACAGCTTTGTTACAGCCTCTCGCCTCACCAGACACAAGATCCCCCTGGAGGGCTTAGGAGAGGAGCGTGAAGATTCATGCCACATACAGTATACAGTACATACATACAGTATAGACGCACACAAACAAAAATAACCACAGCATTTGCCCTGGCATGTGCTGCTGGGGTGAGAGAGAGAGAGAGAGAGGAGAGAGAGAGTTCTACTAGTCAGTCTGTTTCATACACTGGTGTGTGCCCATTCTGTGCTCCCTGACCAAGTTAGGAAGTCTGCCATGTAAACATAAGTGTGATGGACTCCGGTGGCTGTTAAAGTGACATATTACGTATAATCATAACATTCTGGACGGTGTGTATCATAAATACACAACGTCTTTGAATTACAGCTCACGGATTCATGTTGAGTCTACACCGTATCCTGAGTATTAATGTAATGCTGGGAATGTTCAAATAGACCTGTGACAATGAACTAAAGACTGAATGGACACCGGGTCCTTTTGGGTCCATTTTGTATATTCTCAGAGTTAATCGAACACTGATCTCACTGTGTATGGAGATTGGAGAGTACCTTTGTGACCTCTTCTTAAATGTTCTTGATGGTATCAAAACAGGAAGGTATGGGAATGTGTTTATACTACAGTATATACTACTAAGTATACAGTATAGTCTACATAAAACAATTCTGGTAAATCTTACCAGAGACATTTTCCAGAGTAGGACGACGACTGTTTTGTAGGGAAAAACCCTCCCCTGGTTTGACAGTGTGAGGGAGTATTTGACACTGTGCAGTGGTATGTGCACAATGTCACACTGTATAAGACAAACACCTGTCTGTCTTGACTCTTCACGACTCATTGAGAGGAAACGGACAAACTGCTGGGGTCTCCTGCAGGTCACTGTCCGGCTAATGCAGAGGTTCTCAAAGTGGAGTGTGAAGTCGCTGCGGGGCTTCACAGGGGTCAGCGATGTAGTGTCAAGATCACTTTAACCACTTTAACCCCACTCCATATATGGGCAAAATAGAGGGTGTGCCCGAGCATAATGACATCATGGCATGGGCATGAAAGGGACAAGGACTGACAGATAATAAAAAGGGGCTATAGGTAGACAGACGGATGCAGAGATCTCCAGGTACTATGTATGACAAAGCCTCCATATTCCACATCAGCCATGTTGGTCAGATTGGCGATGTGACGTAGGTGTGAGGGCTGCGTAGCGGCATTGACTCTAGTATGTGAGGCTGGCCGGCGCAAACTAATCAGTCGGCTATATTCCTTTTTTCTTGTTTCATTTCAACCTTTATTAAATTCACAAACGATGCATAAGAAAATCTCCCACACGCTGTCTGTTTTTTGAGCCTCTCAGCTGAAAATGTCTGTCTGAGTAGGACCTTTGACCCCTGACTGAGTAGGACCTATTGACCCTGCAGCTGCTTAAGTCAACTACTGTGCTTGCATGGCTTCATGGCACTCCACGGCACCTCACACACACTATAACACAGTCACTATAACACAATAACTATAACAATAAAAGCATAGTTCCACTGCTCAGTTCGCACGGGTGCGATTTATTTGGGGCTTTTCATGCCTTTTTATTGATAGTACAGTAGGAAACGGGAAATGGGGAGAGAAAGATGGGGAGTGACACGCAGCAAAGGCCGGATCGAGACTCGAACCTGCAACACGATGGCAGGCTACATTGGAGCCGCCCGGAGCACTAGGCCAGCGGTCCGGGACAAAACATAATGTCTCGGTCTGTAGTCTGTACACCTTCATCAGGTTATCTGGATAACCCAAACATTGTTTTCCAACATCATTGTAAGAGCACCACAGACGAAAAACTTCCTAATTTCATTCTGACCCCTCCACGAAAAGGCCTCGTTGTCCTGACCCCTTATCTATCATTTATACATTATGGATAAATAGTGTGGACTTTTCGTCTGTGGCATTCAATTTTATTTAGTCAACCGCAGCGTTTTGAAACACTAGACTGTATAGTGTATACATTAGGCCTATATACAGTATATATTTGTATACTCTTTTATATGTGTTTTAGGTGCAGCATGAGAGAGAGGGAGACGGTTGGTATGAGATAAACACATCATTACTGTTGTTGACTCGCGTTGGCATCACATGTCAAATGTCACACCAATAGAGGCTATCAAATTGAATTGATTTTAAATGAATTGAACTAAATTCAATTGAATTGAAAGGAAGACAAGAGAAATAAGCTGACAACATGATTGGCCTTACGAGGGTGGGATGGGGGCGACATTAGGTTGACAATGATGAATGTGTTTGAGGCCTATTGTGTGTGTGTGTGTGTGTGGCCCATGTGCGAGCATGTTGATGGAGGTCATTAATGGAAATGTAACGTGCATCCAATCATTTAACACCAGCACCCTCCCTCCTCTCCTTCATCAAAACCTCAAAACCCACCTCTTCAAGACGGCTTTCCCCAACCCTTGTTTAACCTTTTATCTTTTTAACCTAGCACTGATCCTGTTTTGCTTTGTTTAGTTTCTTGATTAAAGTCGGTTCCTTAGTCTTTATGTAAAGCGCTTTGGGTATTTAGAAAAGCGCTATACAAATGTGAGCTTATTGTTAGTAGTAGTACCAGGGCCGGATTTAACCAGCCCCATTGGAGGGGGCTGGGGGAAATTGTAGGGGGTGATGCTGAATTTTGGGGGGGGCTTAAATCACCCAAAACCCTCTACATGTGTAGAAAACTATCAATAACTACTTTGAATGATTTACGTTAAGGTTGGCAAAGAATTGGCACTCTGAACTCTGCCCTGACTCTGACTCTGGCTTTTTGTCTGATGAAATGGTGTCGGTTTGGTGGTGCCACAGTTGTAGTTAGTTAGTAGCGTAGTGTTTCAAATAGTTTTAAATATAAACCCTTTAGTTTGGGATTAAATTTCTTAGATGCAAAAACATTAATCCACGCTTTTGTCTTTTCACGTTTAGATTATTGCAACGCACTTTTGACTGGCCTCCCGAAAAAGTCTATTGACAAGCTACAACAAAATGCAGCAGCGAGAGTCTTTTTTTTTTTTTTTTTTTTTATATATTTTTTTGCGGCTTACGCCTTTTATTGATTTTTGAAGGGACAGACAGTAGGCTGACAGGAAACGGGAGAGAGATGGGGGGATGACATGCGGTAAAGGCCGTGTTGGGTCCGGGAGTCGAACCCGCGGCACCCCGCTACTGGATCACCAGTCCGGTGCCCAGACCGTTACGCTACGGCCTGCGCCCGCAGCAGCGAGAGTCTTAACGAAAACAAAGATGCGGGACCATATCACCCCTGCAGTTTTGGCCTCCTTGCACTGGCTCCCGGTTGCTTTTAGAATAGATTTTAAAATTATTTTACTTGTGTACAAAGCATTAAATGGCCTGGCCCCCGCCTATCTTCAGGACTGCTTACCCAGGTATGTCCCAAACCGCCTCCTTAGGTCCGCCACTGCTGGCCTGCTTGAAAAGCCACAAAAAATGGCTCTAAAAAAATACGGCGAAGCAGCGTTTTCTTTCCACGGGCCGACGGTTTGGAATAAACTTCCAATCCACCTTAGACTGGCACCCTCCCTAGATGTTTTTAAAACTCAGTTTAAGATCCTTTTTTTTATTTTAGAATTTGGCTGAATCCTTTGATTTTAATCTCACTGTTTTTACCTATTTCTTTGTCTTTATATGCATTTTTATGTCGTTCGGTGTTTTATTTTTGCATTTTTTGTACTGATTATGCCTTGATTGTTATGTTGTTTGATATTTTTTATACTTTGTTGTCTCTTAAAGCACTTTGCGCTGCACTAGTGTCATGAAAGGTGCATGAAAAGTGAGGCCAGTAAAATATAGCCATACATTCATAAGCTTGTTTTCATAAGGCTATTTCTTTTCTCAATTGGGGCAGATGTAACACTGAAATATGTGGCCAATTGAAATCTGTGACTCTAGAGCTCAGGTCACTGTTTTGCCACTTAGGAAATCTCGTCCATTTTCTACTCAATGGATTTACCAATCCAGCTGAACCTGTACATAACTGCCAGCTGATCAGCAGGTGTTTTTAATCGTGTATTACACAATTACATTGTGCTTAGTCTAGCCTGTACCTGGTACCGGACGGTCCGAACTTCCACCGATACTGTCTCTGCCTTAAGGGCCGATTCATACTCCTATTTTAGAGCCGAATAAAAGTCCGTTCGGCGCTGTAAAGCCTACAATTTGACGTCATTTGAGGTTCAGAGGGGAGGGTACCGTCCTAAAGTCGGCTTTTCGGTGCTACTGAAAATTTCTGACGAGCCGAAATCATTTCGGCACTATAGCGCCGAAACAGCGGTAAAATAGGAGTATGAATCGGCCCTTAGGCTGTGACCAGGCTTTTCTCTTTGCAGATGAGTAAGGCTGGGACCAAGGCTAGCTGGCTGGGGTCCGGCTGTCAGGGCTTGTTTACACGTGACAACGCCAGTCAAGGACTCACTGCACTCAATCATGTAAAAGTCACAGAGCACTTCGGATTTAAATAAATGGCAAGCCCCAGCATGGACTGGGAAGTTTGGGTGTGCATGTAGCCCCATATATATGCGACTTCAGTCCCTATGCTCATTCTGTAGCTCCGAGATGAAGTCACACCGTGATAGCCTTCAGCCACGTTTCAGAACCGGCGCATGGTTTCCACTAGGCACGTTGCTTACCATTTTCTGCACATCGTAACCAAAAAGTAAAGGTCAGAGATAATGAGCTAAACTAATTTTACTTTAGAAGCGGACAAGAAAACCCAAGTTACGTGTTGAAACGAGCGTTTAAATCGCTTGTTTAGTCAGCCGCTTCCATGTTTTTCAAGGAAGTTGTGCGCATTAGTGCCTCCACTGTATATGTTTCTTTTCCCTCCTTTATGATGCATTCCTGTTCTGTTCTTTGGCTACATAGAAGTGTCTATTTGTACGTCTCTAAATGTTTTGATGAATTGAACAAGGTGGACCCTCTTGTAAACAAGTGTAATGCTTTATTGCGTCGTCCACTCACAGTTAACAGTCTTGAGTCTGTAATTCTGCAAACTGTTAATAAATGCAGTATTACAATCAATCAATCCCCTGGTCGAATGTTGAGTGAACTAAAGTCAGTTGGAAAATCACATTTTACATTTGACCAGGGGAGACGCAGGGGAGACCTAGACTGAAGTCACATATGTGCGCATAAGTGCGCATCTATTTATCTATCTATCTATCTATGCATCTAATCTATCTATCTATTGCATCTAATCTATCTATCTATTGCATCTAATCTATCTATCTATTGCATCTAATCTATCTATCTATTGCATCTAATCTATCTATCTATTGCATCTAATCCATCCATCCATCCATCCATCCATCCATCCATGATCCTGTTGTAAGTAAACACCCTAGGCTCCACAATATCACCTTACTTCCCCCGACCCCACTTTGTGACTTGTGGTTCCGACTCATGTTCCTAGAATACAGTATATATTTCTCACGTAGTGAAATACAGCCGAGCAGCCACCACCAGTCAGTGTGTGACCCCGACCCGCGGGCCGGGAGTGACCGAATTCAATATTTGACCAATTTCGGTGTAACATCGTGCGCCTGCGCAGCACGACAGCGTCGAGCTGCTTGGTTGTAACAGCAGGCGGAGACAGAAATAGAGAGAGAGAGAGAAGAGGAGAGACTGGAGAGATCAGTGGAACACAGCCTGCTGCAGCGGCAGGGGAACACACGCGTCTCGCACGCACGCACACACACACACACACACACACACACACACACACACACATACTGCTCACAGAAACGATCCTTTGCTGGCAGACAAAAAAAAACATCACATACAGGCGGACAACAGACTGAACTGAACAACCAGAGGGGTGGGAAATTACGCGTTTTTGTTTTTGTTCAACTGGACGGTAAGTTTGTATGCGTTTGTGTGTTCGTGTTAATTATTTTTGTTTGATTGCGGGTACGTATGAATGATGATGATGATGATATCTGCCGCTTGACGGGTAAAACGATGCGCATTTGTTGGCGCAGTGTGGAAATGCCAAGTCGGTGAGGAAGGATGCCGTTCCCCGTAGCAACCGATGATGTGGCGGATGATTTTGACGACGTCCAGGTGTAAATAAGGGAGAAACGGGCCGGTATGGAGACAGAGAGGGAAACAAATGCTGGTCCCCCCCCCCCCCCCCCTGAGATGAGCAGAGTCGCAGACTGTTTTATATATAATATAGGCTACACTTGCACAGGCGCAGCAGCTATAATACAATTAGGATATATGATGGCATATCGTGACGGGTCCAGCGGTTATTATCTGAATGAAATGGCTTTAGTATATATAGGCCTTTCATTTCATAGATTCAAATAATAATAAGCGTGCGGCGGACTGTCAGACCGGCCGGTGCAGGCCTGCGATAGGCTATGGGAGCGGATTAATTGATGTCTGCCAGTGATATTTGCTGAAGCTGAATGCGACTCCCCGAGGTTTCATTTGCAGTGTTTTGCCTTAAAGCCAGGCAGCAAGCCCGTAGAACGAAGCTTGGCTGTAATGAAGTGGCTTGAATAGTCCATGTGTTTTTTTTAAATAATGAACATTTGTATTGCCGCCCCGGCCCCAGTAAATAAATACAATAAATTCAACAGTAGGCTGTAGGCCCATAGGCATAAAACATATAGCAGAAACATGCAGGATTAGCGACTGCGAGTTATCACCAGATTAGAGGGTCACTCACACACACAAAAAAAAGAAAAAATAACTTTGATTATTTTAAAGGTATATTCAGTGATTTCACTCAAAAAACCTTAGGTTTCGTTTTTGGCTGTGGGACCCAGCCTTTCGTCCAATCAGGATAGAGAGTCAAAAACGAAACCTAAGGTTTTTTGACCCCCAGGGGTTAACTGGGGACAGGGAGGAACTCCTTATATGGTCAGCACACTCTATAGTAGGGAGGATTATCACAACAAAACAAAAAAATAAGTGATATTTGAATTAAGTGAAATCACTGAATATACCTTTAAGATTTTCTTCTTTCAGATACTGTATTGCAGTTATATGTATAGGCCTAGCTGTTAGGAGCTTATGACAATAAAAACTCAAACTTCAGCGATAAATAATAGCTATAGGAGACATGTTTGCATGTCTTGTGGTAAAGCATGCACTAGGCCTACAAACAGAAGAAAGGAAAAAAATAAACATTACAGCTACCATAGGCTATATGTTTGGACCTCCGACCCCGTGAGGTCTAGTTAAGATACAGCCTACAACATACCCGCTAGCTTTGACATGGTATGATGCCATTGTGGTGTTCTACTACAACCTACAGAAAACTCGCTTAATTTACTTATTATTTACTTGTTTTGTACTTTATCTGTATTTTGTTAGAGCACTTTGGCAGGATAACTAATTTAGGAACGGAACAGGGCTCCCTAACCACTAAAATAAGTTGGTTAAGAGGAAAAAGAAAAAACTGGGAATCTAGGATCAAGGTATACTAAAGAATTTCCCATCTGTGAACTATACAGACCACTGTGGATTATGGAATAACATTGACGGATTCTTTAATTCCAATAGTTGAATACGGCCTATAATAGTACAGCAGTGTGAAACAACACCTCCTTGACGATATTTACCATAATAGTCAGTCTACAAAACGTAACTTTTTGAATGTGGAAATGCAATATGAGCAATATTTTTCAAGCAGGTGGCAAAAAAAAAGTTTATGGCTGTAGATACTGGGCCACAAATAAACATTGAAATATTGCTGTGATAAAAGGGTTGTTATTGCATGTTCAGTAGCAGTATTTTTTTCAAAGCCCAATATAGCGTTTTAACACTGTAATGAAATTAAATAGTAATCATTGCTGTGATTCAACTTTAAAACCCGGCTTTGCTACTGTCCATATGTTCCATTCTCTGTTGGTGATTTGATTGGCCCCACCCATGCTAATTTCAGTGTCAACCAATTGGGAAGTGGTTATGTAATAGGCTGAATTTGGTTGACATTTTGATAGTTACCTCCAAATAGAACTTGTAAGGAAGACTTTATATTAGCTTACTTACTTACGCCTATAGCCCAACTTTGGGCATATAGGCCACGAACAAGAGCTCTCCAGACATCCCGGTCCTGGGCCATTTTCTCCAGCTGTGTGGCCAGATCTCTTCACATCTGCATCCAGGTCACGGCGCCAGGTGTTTCGTGGTCTGCCTCATATTAGCTACTGTACAACAAAAGGCTGGGTTCACAGTTATATCTCTCTCTCACACACACGCACACACACACACTCGCACGCACGCGCGCACACACACACACACACACACACACACACACACACACACACACACACACACACACACACACACGTTTTGCTATAGGCTGTTTGAAATTGTCAGTGGGCTTG
Organism: Protomyctophum parallelum; assembly: GCF_964188405.1. Classification (NCBI taxonomy): domain Eukaryota; kingdom Metazoa; phylum Chordata; class Actinopteri; order Myctophiformes; family Myctophidae; genus Protomyctophum; species Protomyctophum parallelum. The sequence continues at coordinate 34,935,258 of NC_139714.1, forward strand.
TGTGCATGTCATAGCATACATTTGTAAGGATGTGTGTGTCTGTGTGATGGTAGAACGCTGTGTGTTATTGTCCTACTGGGCATGTCACGTCTGACCTCCTCACAACCCTCGGCGACAGGAAGCATCACGGTGATGCTACTTGGAATGTTTAGTGTTTGCCAAGTAAATGTGAGGTATTTCACTCAATGCTGACATGTGGGCAATGCCGTGAGGATTATAATATTGCATGACATTGTAATACAGCCATTAGGAAAACAACAGACTACACAGTCAGCCCTTTGATATTGAGTTGGCATGGTACAATGTCTTTATGCTGTGCTCTTATTATATTAAGAACGATAACAAAACATTTCCCTTTCCTAAACACCACTACTGTTTGGTTCGGGGGTGCCTGTTCAGTGTTGGAGGGGAACTGAGAGAAACCCGACTCCTCACTGTCAGGTGCAAAGAAGCAGCTGGTGACTCCATGTGTATCGGAGGAGGTCCTTGGTTGTCTACACCTTCCCCAGGCCAACAGTGGGGGTCGACAGTGACGGGGAGACTGCGAGAAAAAAGAGATTTGAGTGTTGTGACATCCTATAAACAAGGCGCACGTTTTATTGTATGTTCTTATTTCTTAACATTGCAACCAATAAGTATACAGTACAGTACCACACAATCCATGACACGTTATCTGATAAGGTGGTGTGGCAATTCTACCCACTATAGTGACGAGATGTAACAAGACATGACTCAAGTCTCCTGTGGCAGCAGTAACCCCCCCCCCCCCACCACCAACCCTTCTCTGTCATTGCTAACTAAGCCAACGGTGTGCTGTCAGTCAAGGCAGATGTGCTGTCATTGTCACCCAGTTCACCCGGTTAGCTATGGCTCATTAAACCCCTGTCAGGTGGTGGTGATGGTGCTTGGCTCTTTTCTCCTTTGTGACTGATGCATCTCGTGCAGTGTCATCCTTTCAGGGATGGACGTGACTCAACTTTGTTTGGGCAACAGAGAGTTCCGCTGTATTGTCTAGTACATTCTGACCCTGCGTGTGTTGTATTGTGATCGTAATTCTCTCCCTGTCCTCCCAGTTAACCATGCATGGCACATTAGGCACCATGTGGGGTGATAGAGCTCCCGTCTCTCCCTTACAGATGATTTACAGCAAGTTGGAGGCTGATGGCTTTGCCTGGAAGATGGCAAGTGCAACGTTTCCAGACAATGGAGGAGGCTGCATTTGTTCTGCCTCATAGGCCTATGCAAAATTATTATCGCCCTCCCTCCGTCCAAGTTGGTTACAGTTCATTAGGTCAGGTGACACAGTGGCTCCTGTCTCGCTGTCTTATGGCGGATATATAGGATTGTGATGTCATTCTGCTGCAGAAGGCTATGGAGATGGCTGCTTAACTGAAGCCTTTGCATTTTGGTGCTGGAATTGCTATATCCTCCTCACTGAGAAACAAACAAATTTTTATAAACTCACAGAGATAAAGTATAATTACGGATTTGGCAGTGTACCTTGGTCTTATATTCATGTGTGCACATCTATTAATTTGTCACACTCATCCATGAGGTCGCTAAACCACAGCCGGCTGAGTGCAATTAACACTGCTTTCCGTATTTTATCTAGGGAGATAATTGGTAAATTAGCATTGTCCCCCCCCCCCCCCCCTGAGAGACAGTGGGTATATAAGAGGAATGGGTGTGTTGGAGTGGCTTTGTTTGGGTGCTTTATAGTTCATACCACCCTCAAACGCCACCCTGAGGGTATGAGGGTGGTATGTGTGATTTTTGTTTTCATGCTGAACCACAAGCACATTAAATTATCATGGCTGGGTGAGGATTGATGAGTTGGAAAATGGGCGACAGTTTAACGTGGTGGCGGATCGCTTCCTTGAAGTATTCAGAGAGAGTTTGGGTGCTTTTTAGTGTTCTTTCATTCTTCTTACTGTTGCAGTACATTTTACAGCTTGGCTCTGTAGGAGGCGAGCCGTCTAGAAATGGACTTGTCTGTCTGTCTGTCTGTCACATTGCTCATTTTGTGGTGCTCGAGGATGTTACAGTGACCTATATTTCACAAGGTGCCAGACTGTTGGGTGTGTTGTCGCGGTTGTATAGTCATTTTACATATTTTATATTTTACAGCTCTATTAGTGGTTCTAATGGATTCAGGGTTATGCATTCACGTCCCCTGATATAGTTGTTCTTTTTCCAAGTGAGGGACCCCCACATTGATTTCACCACTGACACCCATCTGACAAGGTTTTGTTCTAGGGACCCACAGGAGAGAAGATTTATGTTAAAACAATTCTAAATTATGATTCAAACTTTCTTTGTATTATTTTTTTATAGCAGGTGTACAAGCCCACAGTGCTTTTTGAATACCCCCCCCCCCTACTTAGTTTACAGTATACCTGATGTAAACAAGTCTTAGTGCTTTATCTGGTTTTATCCTCGTAACAGGTTTTGTATTGACCTATTTACAAATGTCAATCAAGCTTGTTCGTTAAATGTAGGCTATATAATTAATTGTACAATCCTGTGCGGTAGGCTATATTAATATCTGTAGTTATGAATGCCTGTAGTTATATGTACTGTACATAGCCCTACGTTATCCGCGGGATTCAGTGTTTTAGACCAAAGCGATAATTTAAGCATAATAACAAAATAATTTGAAAATGATAGATCTCTCTTCAACAAATGGGAGCCAGAGGCAGGCTTTAAGGCAAAGCGATGCAGGCCTAATTATTCTTCATTCCAAACCAAAACGGTGTCGCGTGTGATTCTAATCTGTCATCTCTGCCTGTGTTGACACCACAAACACGCAGAAAACTGGGAGCGAGTTTGACTGTTGATGTGATTTTTCC